>NC_061786.1:16149833-16185470 GCF_022458985.1 Mugil cephalus
ATTTATTTAGTTATTTATTTTCTCATGGGTGGCCCTACTACTCTTTGGTAATTGCCCATTACAAGGAAATGGCCGACCGTGGGCTTACGATATCGCACTATTCAAAGATACCACTACTAACACAATAGCGCAAAGCTTTAAGCATGTCTTTGGAGGTGAGAGGAAACTGGAGTACCAGAAGAAAAGCCATGTGGACACAGGGAGAACATGAAAAACTCCACCCAGATAGGCCGGGCTGGACTCAAACCCAGACCTTCTCCCCGGGAGGTATCAACGCTAACCACAGAGCCGCTGTGCTGCCTAAATTGTTTATTTTGTTGAATAACTATGTGTTTTACTTTTATCATTTGTTTCCCCCATCATTATTCCTTCTTTCATACCTAATCCTGGGTTTATTTTTATTGTGACCTCGCCTCATCCCCTAAACATCCTTATAGATCTTAACAGCTACAATGCATTAATGCAGTATGTACCCTGTAGGTACGTTACCAGCTATCAGCATTCAACTCCCTTGAATCTTAAATGCAACTGTTGCCATTCAACTTGCATTGATTGTAATGCTGGGATTCAATTTCAACAATGAAATAAGCAGAATATGTAGAAAAAAAATACTTTTACTTTTCTGCAGGTCAATGTGGCGTTTCGTTGCCACAAAAGACGGAGGTCTGTTATATTTAAACAAAAAACACATAAAAAGGCTTCTTTTACTGGGAAGTTTAATGACACTAAGGTGCAAAAACACCAACAAAGAATGTGAATCTGTGCCTCCCGGTAAATCTCTGACATGTTTGCTGATTTGTGGTCAGGCCACAAAGAACTAGACTTAATATGACAATGAAATTAAATCACCAGTTTGACATTTGAACCTATTGTACCTACATTTTAGACTGATAAGGGTTTGCATTCTTGCACACCTTTTACGTTTCACGATTATTGTACAATGTTTATTTCTCTTATTTACATTTTGTATGTAGCTGCTGTCTCGTCTGTAGGAGATAATTCATTTCACCATTCAGACTGTAAAGATTCCCAGTTTCCCAGCCAACATCTATTTTGACACAAAACAACATGTATCCTGGATGTTCATCCACAAGATATTATATCATATCTCACAGTCAGATCTGACTTTTATTGAATGAGATATAATCTTATCTTTCACATCAAAAATGGCTGTTTTTTAAATGTCATCAGTCATGATGAGAGTACAACAAATGCAGGCAGCACCAGATTCACACAGCAACAGATAATGATGTTTACTCTCCGCTGACATCTGCTGGTGGAAAAAGAGATGGATTAAAAAACGACTAGAAAATGCTTTTTGACCAATAAGCACAAAAAGTTTAGAATAAATACATATCACCATTATTGATGATACAATTATCATCATTGAATCATTCATTCCATTGGCCGGTCCATGTACATTTACTTCTACAATGTTAACCTCAGCTGAGGCGATCGTTGTTGTAGTCCATTTCCACGAAACACCACTCTGCTTGTAAGTGCAGCCTCACAGAGCTTACGAAACAGACTCCCACCCGTTGTTGATGTAGTAATTACAATCATAGTTTGCATTTTTTCTTTTGTCGTCTTGGCCGAGGGATGTGTTCTGCCAACGCTGTTATTACTGGCAATGCTGACTTGCTTCTCAAGCACCAGTGTTAGGGCCTCCAGGGATCTGGACTGGAAATCTGTCTCTGTAAACTCTTGTAAATTATATCATCTACATCTCGGATATAAATAGACGGGAGATTCAAAAGCTGAATAGCACTCATTCCAGTGGAGGCACATTTCATCCTTAGATGCCTCCAAATGTAGGGGAAGGACAGAAGGCGTGGCCTGTGAAGTCCCAAAAATATAAAAGACAATAACAAAGGCCTTTACACTTTAGAGTAGGATTGCGGTGTACTTAATGTTTCCCTCCTTTGTTGATGGCAATAAAGAGAGCTCTGAATGCGGACTCCTGACGATTTCTTCGAGACACCAAAGAGAAGACTCCACCAGGCTGAACTGAACAACTGCCGGGGGCTTTATTTGACAGAGGTCTCCTATTTGACGCAACACTTCAGTGCTCCTTCTCAAAGAAATCTCTGAACTCAATTAGAGGGATTAACATCATGTGTAACAATAAAATAATACTGTCCGTAGACTCATATTATTGTAGAACAGCATAAACCTGTCATAACAAGAAATGTACAATTGTAGACTATAAAAACATCAAAATAGAGAAGAAAACTAAATAAAGAGCAATTTGAGACCAAGACCCACAAGAAAATAAAATGTAATAAAATAGATTTAAAAGCTATGAAAACGATGATGAATGGTTTGTCTGGTAATGTGATATGCTTGCAATATATCTCTGACAGTTTTATACTAAGACACTTACAGTTTTATGTTACAGGACGCCGAGAACTTGATGATGGCAATTAGTGTGATCCCAAAGCCCGGAGCTTCTACAAGCAACAGCCCAAAGGACGTTGGAATTGTCATAGAGGGCATTTGAGTCATGACAGGACTTGGAGATATTGCAAGGGCTTGCTCTGTCCTCCTCCTCAGCCTGACCTACGCGCTGAATCTCGATTATCCCAGACAGCTGAAATACACCTTTGAGATATTCCAAAAACTTTTCTTGAAACTGGAACTTGGAACTTCAAAGCTGTCAAACAAAGTCCAGTTCCGCAAGAGCAAATGTCTGACTTAAAATGAGACTGTAGTTGCAGTGCAACTTTTTGTACTATGTTATGTTCAGCTTCAACAGAGCTTGAGAACGACACATTTGAGAGTGCAATGTTTGTAAGTTGGCACTGATTTTGACTCTGCCTCACATGTCAGTGGCATTTCGATTGTCATTGGTTCCAAGTGCAAATGTTTTTTTACTGTCCTGTTTTTTTGTTTTGTTTTGTTTTGTTTTGTTTTGTACAAATTAAAATTGAATGTTTATGTTTTGGCACATACACTTCTGGAGGATCTCTCCACACTTATTTAAGATCTTTATTGATCTAATGTAGTGGCTCAGTGAGATGAGACAGCCTGGAAACACATGTTTATGGACATATCATTACTATGTTAATATTTCCTTTTACAAAATAGTTTGAAGTCAGTATTTTCAAATTTCCGTTTTGAAATTAGACTTTGGTTGCAGTGTACACTGTTGTGTTTAAATGTGTCGAAAGCACAAAAGTAAATTGTTAATAAAAGTCTTTTTTTTTTAAAGTATATTTTTGGGCAGGAAATGGGGAGAGACTAGTTATTCTTAAAGAATGGAGAATAATTACATTAGATTAGATTTAATTAATTGTATTGATTAAATTTATATCAATGAACAGACTAATATAAATGATTATTACTCAATTACATATATATCGTTTTAATATGCTGACTGTGCACATGTAAATAACGCGGCAGATGATTTCTGCGTAACAGTCTCAGTAACTTTGTACATCTGCTTTTCGACAAGAAAAGAAAACAACCTGTTGACTACAAACTCCTTTAAAGCAACATTTAAGTACGTTTAAATGCGCGCGCGCGTGTGTTCAATGGCCTCTGCGCACTTACCTCAGAGTATTAAAGAGAGAAGCGAAAAAGCAAAGTGGAGGGAAACACGAATAAATCTAAGTTACACGTGTTGTAAAATGGGTTGTGTACTCCTCGACCGTTAACGGGGTGGCGCTGGAAAGATAAGCGCTGAGAAATGACTAACGGGTTGGTAATAATAACCTGCAGCATCATCCATGTGATGCACATAGATCAAATCCGTTTTCTCGTTATTTTATTTTCCCAAGACATTTATTAATCTTTATTTATTTATTTGTATGTAATTTATTGTATATTAGCGGCTTAAGTGTGTGTGCGTATGTGCGTAAATACTCAGAAGCTGAAGAAGCAGCTGGCCGGTTACGCCCACCCACAGCAAGCCTTCAAAGTAAAGCCGGAGGGTTGAGACGGCAAACGAGAGGATAAAGAAGGAGAGATCCCGGAAACAATCGTCCAACAACTGGACAAACGCACCGACATTTCAGCTTCGGGTGAGTTAAGCGCCGAACCGCCGTGCTGCACATATAGGCTGAATTCTTTTCTAATGCGCACTTCACATCATAGTAGCTTACACTACTTTTATATTTGTAACCCATTAAAATACATTTAATACTGTTGAAATACAATACTTATACCTTGGAACATTTCCTGTCTAACAGCATTATCACATCGCACATGTAAAGCATGGCAGGCACAGGTTTGACCAAATGCACTTTGGTGGATTTTCACATTGAGAAAAAGTGTGCTTTCCAAATCTACTTGCATTGGCCCAGGGACATTGTTTTATATTTATCTGTGTTATCTTACACATACCAGATGTGTTTGTGATCAGGTGTCAGGGCTTTGAGAATTTGGAGTTGAACACATATACCGTCACCACCATGTGAAGTGAAAACAAGAAAACCTGGGGACATTTTGTTTGCTGAATTTGAGATGCGCAAAACATTTGAGTGACTGTTAAAAAGTTTCAAATAACCCAACAAGTCCAGTTGGCTTTGTGTTATTTTTGAGGCTGTACCATGGTGTGGATAACTTATAACCTCCATACACAAAGGATTTTGACTGACTGACCTTTGAACAGCGTTGTAACAACTTTAACTGGAATCCGGTTGAATGAGACAAGATGCTTTTTAACATTTTACCTTCAGTGGCCTAGCTTATCAGTAGTTAACACTGGCTGTTTGAACTGTCAGCAGTCAGGCTAATGCATGCTGGCTCGGGAGTTTACAGCTGCCATAGCTGAGATTTCTTCCTTCCTCTTCTTCCAGTGAGTTTGAGATGTAATCATCCCACTGTTGCAGATCTGAATCCAGGACCCCTTGGTGCACGCATTTGATTTTAAATGAGAAGAACAAATTCTAAGTACAGTACTGTTGTCAGTCTCACTATGTTAGCTTGTTGTTAAGAGACTGCTCATCACTACCTGGGCTTGACCCTGACGAGACAAGCACAGGCATAACACTGAGGCTACACCTTCACACTAGCGGTGAGAAGAACTAACACATTTCCACATGCGGTTCAGAACAGAAAGTCAGAGAAAGCACAGGAGGAAGTTTAAAGAATGTTTCATGAATTTGAGACCAAGCTGCAGCAGAAGAATCTGAAAGGCACATGTATGTAAATAGTCTTGAATTTATGTTGCACTTTTCTACCTATTGGTACACGTTACAGTCATAACGGAACATCTACCCTCATGCATTTACACACATGTGGTCAAATCTCCTTTTTGTGGACAATCCAGTCTGACTTGTCCGTGAGTTATAAAAAAAAGACCCTTAAATGTCTGTAGATGATTGACCACAGGTACAAATAGGTGCTCTAAGGAGTCAAACCAGTGTTCCATGAGAGTGTGCTGGCATAAAGGTCATCTGTTGGACAGTATTTGCTGTAGAATAAGTTTTATTTCAACTGCAGGAAAGCTGCATGCAAGCTTGGCAGGAACAGTTTTGATACAGTAAATAGTTTTATGTAGTTTTAGTAAATACAGCATTTTATTGACTCTTACTAATATTCCAGAATAGTAATGTTTATGTTTGCTGTGTGTGAGTGTATGTGCGAGGAAATATGTCTCCTTTCATTCAAATCTCTCCAGAATAGGACCTGAACATTTGCTTTAGCTAATGCATAACTTCTCTGTGACTCTAAATTTATTCTCAGGTTGGGACTCTGAATGAGCTGAATGGATAAGTTAAGGGAATTCAAAGGGAAGATCCTTTTCTTACTTGTTTTTGTTACTTTGTTCATCATCATCTTCTTCATTAACAAGTTACCCAGGACTAATTCGTCTGTCCCACCACCACGTGGGCCTCCAGCCACTTGCCCCTTCTCAGTCTCTAAGAACACCATCACTCCACTCAATAATACAAAGCACTTGCTGGTGTCAGCCTTCATGGACCAGAGAGAGAAGGGTTTTGACGTACGCATCATTGGGATATTTAAGAGGGACTCCATCCAACCACTTCACTGTTTCTTCTGCTGTGCAGGCCGGTTAAGTAAGGAAACCACTCCGTCGAAAATTTTACAGCACTCGGACAACTTTGGTTTTCCCTACACCACGACGGATGTCCTGTGTCGGATTCCTCAATACTGTGACGCTTCATATGTCACTCTTCTCACTCAACCAGAGAAGGATACTACAACTAAGCATACCTGGCTTCCCATAAGAAACAAGAATGAGAAAAAGCTGCAGTTCCACTTCACAGTCTGCATCTCCACCCTGTTTAACAACTACAACAACGTGCTTCAGTTCGCACAGACTCTGGAAATGTACAGGTCAGCACAGCAACAATGACACAAACCAAACTGTCTGATTCAAATCAGCTTCTCTCTTGACATGATCTAAAATAATGTTGACTTTGTATCCCAAAAAAAAAAAAAATACCAACCCATAACCCATCAACGCTGGGACAGAACATGTGCATGTACATGGGTTATTTTGACCCAAATGCTTGGGCTAACCCATGTAACCCAGAATCCTGAGTTGCTCATTTGACCCAACCCAATGAGTAAACGTAACCTTATTCGGGGATTAAAAGTAACCCATACACCAGGTTATCTGATTGCATTACTACTTCTATATTTAAAAATCACGTTCAACCCAATTCAGGCCCCAGGCGCTCGACCAGTAACAGAAATGCATCATAAGACATAAAAATAATGACAATAAATCCAGATTATTCTTTTACTTTATTGATTTACAAGTTTACTCCTACTTCAGCCTCCTCCATCTTCTTCTTCTCTTCACTCCAGCATTTTTAATGTAATATGATAGCTAGCGGTAGTTAAGGTGAACTGTACTGTTTATTATGCTACGTTAAAGTATAAGGATAAGTATGTGATTATGTGCAATGGAATAGTAAAGCATGATGATGATGACTACACTCTGAACAACCAGACCTTAAAATGTGAAATTCAGAGATCTATCATCATAGTTAGCTAGAGAACATTAGCTTAATTTAGCGAGTTGCTAACTTTACTTTGTTAATAAATATCAAAGAATAAAAAAACATTAAACCCACTTATGAACCATGATTGTGAATTATATTAAGTTCAAAACTATTAAAAACGTAAGTAAAGTATTCAGTTTAACCAGAAAAATCATACATCTGTGCTTCTTTTCACTATCCTTCTGTCCAGTCACTTGGTTCCAGACAAAACCGGATTCAAAAATTAGTGGGAAAATGAATGAACCAGGACTTGGGTCAAATTAACCCAACCAGCTATAAATTAATCCCTTTCAACCCCATTGACCCAACGAAAACCAGCAATGCGTTTATAGTACCTCAAATAACCCAGAAATATGTTGACAGAAAAAACCCAGCAGTACGCAATATACGCAATAACTGTGAATATGCAAGCCCCTAAACATTAACATTTACTATGAGCACGTAGCATGCTAACAGTACCTCTCAGAAATTAAAATGCAAATCCTGGACACGTGAAAACAAATGCCACCAGAGCTGCATTAAAAACCTTTACCCCCCTTTTCTTCAGGTTGCTGGGTGTCAACAGAGTGGTCATCTACAACACGAGCTGCGGCTCAGAGCTCGACCGACTGTTGCAGAGTTACAGCGAGGAGGGCTTCGTGGAAATGGTTCCCTGGCCCATCGACAAGCATCTAAAACCATCTCCTGGCTGGCGCTTCTCAGAGTATGGGGGGGATTTGCACTACTATGGCCAGTTAACCACCCTGAACGAGTGCATTTACAGATCCATGGAGCGTTCGCGCTACGTCCTGCTGAACGACATAGATGAGATTATAATGCCATACCAGCACAATGATCTGATGTCTGTGATGAACACGCTAGAGCAGCAGTACCCACACGTATGGTACTCTCAGTACACAAATACATTTGACATTAATGTTCAAAATTCAGGATATTTATATTCTCTTTCCATCTTACATGTACTATTCACTTTCTGTAGGCGGGGGTGTTCCAGATTGAGAACCACATCTTCCCCAAGAAGCACTTTGAGCCACAAGGGAAATTTAACCTGCCTCAGTGGAATGGTGTGCCGGGAGTCAACATTTTGGAGCACATCTACAGGGAGGAACCACAAAGAAATATTTACCACCCGTACAAGATGATAGTTAAGCCAAAGTACGTTACATTAGTCAGACTCACTCTGTTGAATCTATAATATATTTTGCTTTATGATTTATTGTTTTTATAAAACACATGGGAGAAACCCCTAGGGAAACCTGACAAATGTGCCCTCTTAAAGTTCATCATTGTCTATGTAATTGTATGACTTTACATAACAGAATAAAATGCACTGAAAGATTAGATTATTATTTCATTAAATTGAAGTGAGGGAACACACTAGAGACATGCCACTCTCTATCTATTAGACCTATAGGCAGTTATATACACTGATCAGCCACAACATTAAAGTAAATAACATCAACCATTTTGTGACTATTCAAAGTTCTTCTGGGAAACCTTTGGACCTTCGTGTGTGTGTGTGTGTAGACATGTACTGCCCACTTAGACCAGACCAGACCAGACACCCCACCTCAGAGCAATGACTCTCCTTGATGGCAGCAGCCATCCCCAGCAGGATGCATCCTAACACAAGCACACACACAAAACAGACTTGGGAACAACTCAAAAAACATGAAAAACGGCACAAGGTCTAAATTCACTAGATCCCAAACTGACCAAGTATCTATGGGATGATCCACTGAGGCCCCTCCACTCAACCCGTAGGACCCAAAGAACCACCTCACTAACAACATTCTTTATATATGTGTGTGTGTGTGTGTGTGTGTGTGTGTATATATATATATATATATATATATATATATATGTGTGTGTGTGTGTTAAGAAGGTGGTCATTATGTTATGCCTGATCGGTGTATATAGTATACTACAGGAACCACAGCACAGACTGGGTTCTGTTGTTGCACCTTAGAAACACATTGTCTCAACAAATTGTGGCATATTACACGGCAGATTCCAAACGTTTAAGTAACCTATGTCTATGTGCTTCATAGGATGATAGAGCAGACCTCTGTGCACGACGTGCTCAAGAATTATGGACAGCGCAACATTGTCTCACCACAACTTTGTCGGATAATTCACGTCCGCGTTGCCCTCCAGGGTTCATTAACGATGGAGCAGCTTCACGAGGACAAACGACTGTGGGACTTCAGTAAAAAACTGATTCCCAATGTGGACAAGGCTCTGAAGAGAGTGGGGATGCTGAGCAACAGTCACACTTAGGTGAGGTTAAGTTGGGTTTTTGTTATATTAGTGATATTCCTTGGTTTATGACTTCAGTCTTTTGTGTTTTCCTCCTTTAGTGGAGCGATTTTTAGTTTTGGTTTTTCTTGGAAGAAGTATTTCAGAGGCCGTTTTTTCAGAGCCTGCTTTGATTTCATTGTCTTGGATTTTTAAACCTGTGCTTTCTTAATAAAGACTGTTATCAACGAAACCTAACCCTTGCATTTGTATCCTGAATCCTAGCCTGGTCGTGACAGTACACAGTAGAGTCCAAGCAGCTGAACGTGGCTCTGAGGGCACAGTACTCCCATCAGGAGGAGCAGATGACCGCGCTTGGCCAGGGAGTCAAAGGTCTCGGTCATAGCCAAGAAGACTTCAAAGCTACCGTTAATGCCCAGATGGAGCTTCTCGCTGAGCAGATGCAGCGGATTCTCAGTCGCCCTGAGAAGTCAGGTACAGCCCCCGCTGCAGCGGAGCTTCCACTCGTTCCCACCGTACCCTACACCGGAGCGGGGCCCGGGTTGGCATCACCTGAGCGATTCTCGGGAGACCTGGGACAATGTAAATCATTCCTAATAGACTGTGAAATGTATTATGAACTGCCACTTCACGCACACCGTTCAAAGGAAGCTGCTGCCTCTGGATCTGCCATTGGACCTGGATTCCCTCATCGCCCTCGCACTCCGAACAGATAACCGTCTTCGTTAATTCCAGGTTCTCCAGGGAGTGCATCAGCAGTTCCCAGACCCCTGCTTTCCACGGGTCTGTTCCCTCATGATCATCGCCAGACCAGCCCCGTCCTTCTCCTCCTGCTGGAGGTGAGGAACCCATGCAGCTGAGCAGGGCCCAGCTCACTCAGGCAGAATGACAAGGCAGCCTCAAGGAGGGACGGTGCTTCTACTGCAGGGAATCCGGACATCTTGTAGCCGTCTGTCCGGCCAAGGAAGCTAAGCCCAAGAGCCAGTCCACAGCATCAAGTTCCGTTCCACGTAGCTGGACCTCCTTCTAGGTAAAATACGACACCACAGTCATTGAATTGGATGCTGTAATTGACTCTGGGGCTGATGAATGCGTAATGGACTGGGAGATAGCCAAAGAGCTGGGGTTGGAATTGGAAACTCTTCCTCAACCCATCAATACTAGGGCCTTGAATGGTACTGCTGTGTTCACCTTCACACACGCCCTGACATTAGATAACCACACTGAGCTGCATGTTTCACTCACCTGCTTGCACCCTGGTTCTGGAACATCTGTGGCTCGTCAGCCACAACCCCCACATAGACTGGCCTACGGGCAAGATCCTGGGCTGGGGGAATGACTGTGAGGGGAGGTACCTGAGGGACAAGCCTCAGGGACAAACCACCACGAATATAAACGCTGTTTCTGCTCACCCTGTCACAAAGTCCCAGTATCAGGTTCTGACCTCTGTACCCTCCTGCTGCCACCATCAACAATTTTTCTACCTCAGTATTTTATTCTGTTGTATTTTATTGTATTCAAGTACTAGACTGCTATGATAAGCAAATTTCCCTTTGGGGATGAATATCTATCTATTTATCTGTCTATCTATTATTTCTTCCACTGTATCGAATGCATGACTGCGCCATCACGCTCATTCCCGGTTCCACCATTCCCAAGGGGCGCCTGTACTTGGTGTCAGGGCCCGAGCGTCAAGCCATGAAGGACTACATTGAGTCGTCCCTGAAGGCGGGGCTCATCCACCCGTTTTCATCACCTGCTGGAGCTGGATTTTTCTTTGTGAGCAAAAAGGACGGGTCCTTAAGACCCTGTATTGACTACAGCCCTCTCAATGACATCACTATAAAGAATCGCTATCTGCTCCCTTTAATGTCGTCTGTGTTTGATCAGCTTCAGCAGGCCATGGTATTCACTAGGCTAGATTTATGCAACGCTTGCCATCATGTTCGGATTAGGGAGGGGGATGAGGCATGTTCAGTCTATGCTCGCAGCAAGGCGTCCTCTGGATTATGCATGGGTTTCCTGCAACCTCTGCCCATCTCCTCCAGACCGTGGTCGGACATATCGTAGACTTCGTCACGGGGCTCCCGGTTTCGGAAGGCAACACGACGGTCCTGACCGTGGTGGATTGTTTTTCTAAGATGGCATATTTCATTGCCTTGCCTAAACTGCCCTCAGCTAAAGAAACTGCTCAAATTATGATGCAAAATACCTTCAGAATCCATGGAATTCCCAAAGACATTGTGTCAGACCGGGGGCCCCAGCTCATCTCTGGGTTCTGGAGGGAGTTCTGTCGGCTCACCGGCGCCACAGCAAGTCTGATGTCAGGTTATCACCCGGAGGCCTTACATGCCTTGTGTCTCAGAACCCGACCTCGTGGAGCACCCACCTGGCCTGGGTGGAATATGCCCACAGTTCAATGCCTAGCTCTGCCACAGGTGTCTCCCTCTTCCAGTGTGTTTTTGGTTACCAGCCTCCTGTGTTTGCTGGCATGGAGCATGAAGTGTCTGTTCCCTCCACTCACGCCCTGGTTCGCTGCTGCCGCCACATCTGGGCCACTGCCTGTCAAGTGCTCATCCGTCAGAGGGACAGAGTTCTTCACCTCTAAGAAGCTGGCACTACGGTTCATGGGTCTTTTCCCCATCACCAAAGTCGTCCAGCGGCCATTCGTCTGCGTCTGGCCAGATCCCTCCGTGTCCATCCCATGTTAGTGTTACACCACAGTGAGGTCAAATTGGGTTTTTGTCCTGTCTCCATGTTTTGTCTTGTCACTTCCTGTTTTATTTTGAAGAGTAACTCTCCTCTCGTTTCAGGTCACTTGCCCTTCCTCATGTGTCACCAGTCTAATTGTCTTCCCTGATTCCCGATTACTTCCACCTGTTGCCCATTACCTCAAATAGTCTGTGTCTCCCTTTGTCTTGTGCCAGAGTGGTCGTCCTTGTCTTTATATGTTCACCACAGCCTTGACCATGATCGTTATTTGGATTTTGTTCTGTTTCTTAATAAAGACTGTTATCAAAGAAAACTAACCCTTTCATCTGCATCCTGAGTCCTAGCCTGGTGGTGACAGTAACAGTTGATGGATGGTTGGAGCAGATACCGAGGTGGACACACTTTGAACGTGTCTGACAGTGACTATGCACTCCTCAGCAAAAGGGATATGTGATTTCCTCTTAGCCTTTGTGTTCAGTGTTTTCTCTACTTTGAAATCAGTGCAGCTCACTTGTTAAGACCACAAGTGGGAGGGGTTCATTTGCTCCTTTCTTGGTAAACACAGCCTTATTTGAAGTGATTGTTTTTACTTTTTTTTTTTATTTATTTAAACCAAAGTAATTTGCACCTAAAATAATGAACAACTTGCTGATCCCATGGTGGTACAAAATTTGTTAGGTTTCCAAATCATCAGGATCAAGAGCTTGGGTGTTTTTCTAGGTTTTCATAGAAAATATAATAGAACTAATACAATTGCAGTGAACAATGAAGTAAAGCCCTCGATGAACCAAGCCATTTATTTGTACAGATCGTACCCATTGTTAAAATATTTTCTGTACTTTCCAAAGGATTTCCACCTTTTGAATTGTGTTTCCATTTGGAAGTTTTTAATGCGTTAACGACATTCCTGTGGAGGTGTATCTTCAACACGTGACTATGAAGCAGACGCTGTGTATTTGAATTATATTTATTTTTTATTTGAATGCTATGTAAACATGCCAAAGTGGCTTCAAAAGCAGAATGTATAATGCGCCATGAGCTCCTTACCATAGACTTCCTGACGTATTGTCCATAATGTGGCTGAGCTGAAGCGCCACTGCAAGGAGGAGTGATGCACAAGATCCACAGCTACTCCAGAGAGCACTGAATCCAAGGGCCCTCTTGCTTTTTCCACCAGCACTACAATTATTTGATGAGTGTGTTCAGATAAAATGGATTATAATTGCTTGTGCACTGGGAGCTTAAGTGCACTCTGTCCGGTTCTAATTGTGTCTTAGAAGATGGAGATGACATGACAGTTTTTATTATGCAAAAAGTCTAGTCTTCCACTGGGCAGCCCAGGGGACAGATTTTGTTGTTTTTGGTTTGGTTTTGGTTCATTTATGAGCCTTTTTGAGACTGCACAGAAGACAAGCACTAAGAGAAAATTAAGAAATGAAAGGATTGTTGACAACAGCAAGATCAAAAAATGTCGGGTCATTGTTAAATAATAAATTAAATAATAAAAATCCCTCCCATATGTCTGTTTCATGGTGCTTTGTGTTTAAACACGTAAAAAGAAAATGTACTCTTTTTTACCCCCCCTTTTTTTTTTTTTGGTATAGTAAGCGTTAATTTGCAAATTTAGACAAAACAGATGTTTAAAAGATGTGCTGTCCTGCTTCCTTTTATTCTTCCTTCCTCAGGAACAGAACAGGCATTTCTGCAGCTTTTTCAGTCGTTACCAGGCAACCATGGAAATGTTCCTGCCCCTCAGGAGAGGCCACAACAGTATATTGGCAGATAATACCATTATGGCGGAGTTGCAGGAGCCTATCCCTGCTGGCATCGGGCGAGTGGCAGGGTGTACACCCTGGACAGTTCGCAGGGCTAACACAGAGACAAAAGCTGGGAGGCATCAGCGCTAACCACCGAGCCGCTATGCCACCCATGCTAAAAGGGCAGCCGGGCAAAATGCTTCAGTTTACGCTGATTTCTTACAGCAGGTGGAGACATTAGCCAGCTACTTTTCTGCAGGGCAATCTAATGTGGCGTTTTGTTGCCACAAAAGACAGAGGTCTGTTTATATATTTAAACAAAATACACATAAAAAGGCTTCTTTTACTGGAAAGTTTAATGACACTAAGGTGCAAAAGCACCAACAAAGAATGTGAATCTGTGCCTCCCGGTAAATCTCTGTGACATGTTTGCTGATTTGTGGTCACCCACAAAGAACAAGACTTAATATGACAACGAAATTAAACAGTTTAAACAGTTTGAAGTTTGAACCCATTGTCCCTACATTTTAGACTGATAAGGGTTTGCATTCTTGCACACTTTTTATGTTTCACGATTATTGTACAATGTTTATTTCTCTTATTTGTATTTTGCATGTAACTGCTGGAAATACAATTTCCCTGAAGGAGTCATTCCAAAGGGAACAATAAAGTTGAGTCGTCTAAGTCTTTTATATGTGCACACACACACACAAGGTGCACTATATAAAATGTTTGCCCTGGGTTAGAAACGTCTGTAGGAGATAATCAGTGGCTTGAAAGAATGGAGTGAATTCATTTCACCATTCAGACTGTAAAGATTCCCAGTTTCCCAGCCAACGTCTATTTTGACACAAAACACTATGTATCCCGGATGTTCAGTTGCATTCCACAAGATATATCTCACAATCAGATCTGACTTTTATTGAATGAGATATAATCTTATCTTTCACATCAAAGATGGTTGTTTTTAAATGTCATCTGTTTTGATGAGAGTACAACAAATGCATGCAGGCAGCACCAGATTCACACAGCAACAGAGAATGATGTTTATTCTCCGGTGACATCTGCTGGTGGATCAAAAAAAAAAAAGAAAAAAAAAGAAACAACTAGAAAATGCTTTTTTGACCAACAAGCACAAAAGTTTAGGATAAATACATATCACCATTATTTATGGTTTAATTATCATTCCACCATCCGGTCCAGGTACATTTAGTTCTACTAAAAATGTGCTACTAAGTGCAACTATATAAAATGAGCAAATGTCCAAATATAGAACCCTGAGGTACTCAGTGGCATAAGGTAAAAAGTGATGGTGTTGGTACAGGCTAATTTTGGTGTAATGGACAACTGAAAACTAACCATTTATAGTTTATACCTTCGACCTATTTGTATTCAACAACACACCTCAGCATGCACAGATCTTAACTTTTCTGGAGCACATAAGTGGGAGCCTGACAGAACAGCAGAATACCACGAGATAAGCTGACAGTTCAGTCAAGATAAACAGGCTTTTTAGTTTGGGGCTTTAATGCCACAGTAGAGTAGCAACAGCAGTTTATTTTAGATAATCTTAGAATTACTGTATTTGTGAATGTGTCTGTGCTTTGCGGGATAGCTGTGCAGAATCCAGTGCATTTAGTGCTTGAGACTCTAGGAGAGCTGTTCAAGATTCCACCTGAGTTGTGTATCATATAATTCACTCTTCACGGAGCATCCCTTCTGTTCAGTCACTGGAGAAGATCCATGTGGATACCCGACTGTGTGACTTCAAAAACGAGCTGATCAACATGCTGAGGAGAACGGAGCTGTGGCATTCAGGGGGCCGGAGTGGACGGATGATATCAACAAACACAGAGAGGTGGAGATATTTAGAGCTGCATTTCTATATTTATCTTTTCTGCGCTAACAGAAGAAGGTGTCTGGATAGCAATAGTTCAAAGTAACCAACCTCACAGAGCTTTCGAAACAGACTGCCAGCTGTTGTTGATGTAGTAATTACAATGATAGTTTGCATTTTTGCTTTTGTCATCTTACCTGAGGGATGTGTTCTGCCAACGCTGTTATTACTGGCAATGCTGATTTGCTTCTCAAGCACCAGTGTGAGGGCCTCCAGGGATCTCTGACTGGATATCTGTCCCTGTAAACTCTTGTAAATTATATTATCTACATCTCAGACATAAATAGACAGGAGATTCAAAGCTGGATAGCATTCATTTCTGTGAAGGTGCGTTGCATGCACCATAAGAACCCATCAGTTCCACCATCTTGGTAAAATATTTACAGTTTAAGCCTAAATCAAAACTAACTCAAGTTTTATTAGACCATTTTGGATTTTTAAATCATACTGCTCTCATCTCCAGATACGTCAGAGCGGGACTCCAGCTGGTCTGTTTCTACATCTGAGGCCTCCTCCATGGCAACCTCCGAGTCCTTGGAGGAGGATGAATGAACAACCTGAGCAAGAACCAAAACAAAGTGCAATTTTCCAAAAGGTGTTTTTAATAAAAAGGCAACTATACTTGCAGAGTTTTGAGAAGACGTTCGAGTTTTAAGTAGTTTCTTCTGCTCTAAGAGACAAAGAGACAGGTGGGAAGTTGATCTGGGTAAAACCCATCAGAAACTTGCTGGACTTGTTTCTGTAACAACCAGAAAAAAAGTTTCTGGTCCAACAAGTCTAACTCTACAAGTCCAATTATCTTTTTTAAATACCTTTTCAGTTACCATGACCTGGATGACTCAGAACCTTCACAGACAAAGTGCAGTTTTGTTATGGTTCTTATTTGCATCGTGTTTTTATTATTGAATTAGTTTAACGCAGAGTGTGGCCTTCTAGAGAAAAGACCTTGGACACACATTCACATACACATACACACACTTCCCCAAAACACATACGCACACCATCATCTAACATCAATAGCGACACACTCATAATTTCAGTAGCAAGTTGTTTAAGTGAAGGCTAGTAGTCCACAATAAAATCTAAACCAAAAGAAATGCTTTAAGAAGTATATTTTAAGTATATAAATAATATGCTATGAGTAACATGCTAAGCAAACATACAGGTATACTTAAAGTAAACTAGTAAAGTAGCAAAAAGTATTGTTTTGAAAAAGGAAAAATGTCCCATTAGAATATGGTCCTTAGTATGCTTGCTATAGTCATACTTATACTCAAGCATACTTAATAAAATGCACTTCAAATATACACCACTACTTTTTGATAAGGGTGACTCTGAATCACCTCCTTAATGGACATCACAGCTAGGTGCTGGAGGAGTCTGCTTTGGCCCGTGGTTCTTCTCAGTCATGATTTAGTGTTACACCTTGGCTTTAACATCAACACATATTCCTACCAAAAGCTTAACAACAGCACAACAGTTCCAATATAAACTTTGGACAGCAGTTAATTGACAACCTACACTATTATGAGTTTGCCAGAGAGCACTGGCGGTTTTACACAGGGGCGGAACTAACGCGACTATGTGCTACACACACAGTGTTACCTGCTCCTGAAAGACCGGCAGCGTGAATTTACAACTTTGGGTGTGATGGCGAACAGCCAGCAGCCCTGCATGGACTACTACAAAGAGGCCAGGGGTGGAAAACGATCCAATTTTTGTAACGTCAGTGACGAAATAACGTCACATATTCGTGTTTTACTGTTGTTCACTACAATGATAAAATCCGTTTTTATTGCGCTTGATCACGGCTTTGTCTTGCTATGTTTGTGAATAAGCAGTCAGTAAACATGATGTCATGCTTGGGAAATGGGTGAAATAACCAACAGCATGTAGCCTACTTATTTAATGAAAAACTTGAATGGCCCTCTGAGAGTAGATGTCACAGTCCTCTCCATTTTCTTTTTAGTAGGTTATGAGGACATTATGCGTCCTACTGGTTAGTGATTGTACATTTAAGTCTCATGCTGTGAAAAAGTACTCTGCATGTAGCTAAATGCTTAGATTAAAAAAGAGTCATTGTGCAGATAAAAGTTTTATTTTATGCAAAAACAGAAATCTTATTTTACAAAAAGACAAACATAGTTTCAAGGTTTATTGAGCGCATTTTATTTTAGGTTTATTGAGACAAAGAATGTTTGTCTTATTATATTAATATTTAACATATTTTGTTTTGGTTTTAAATAAACTAAACTAAACATTTCGAATGCTTAAACAATGCCCTGTTTTGTCAACAACAACAGTAAAAGTCATTGCTGTTGTTTATGACTGTAATATGTCAGTGCTGAGTGATAAGTAAAGTGAATAGAAAGGAATGGATCATACCACTGCAATGCAAGGGGGAAGGCGGGGTAGCTGCATTTTCTTATTAAAATATTATGTTTAAACCACATACTCTCTACTATTGTACTTGTTCTTTTGCCATTTTAGCACAGACATTCGAATTAAAACACAAAACAAAAACTAAACTTTTTTTTTTTTTTTTTTTGTCTTTAGAGGTGCTGGGACAAAGTGCAAGACACACCTATGTCGAGGAGTTTTTATTTGCATAATCAAATTTCTGCTAAAGTCCGAGCAAGGATCAAAGTATCTGGTAACGCCCCCAAAATGCATCAAGTACTTGCGGGACGTTGGAGGGAGACAATTCGCGTGAGTTTTATCACAGTTTTTAATATACATAGGTATCATTAATTGTTATACTTTTTTTTTTCTCATTTCGTTAGCTGCATAATTCACATTCACACACAGCGTAATTTTTTTCATTTTACAAATCATGGAGAATTCGCATGAAGATCACGGACGATCTCCGTGATTATAACCGTCCGAATTTAATAACAGCCACCTTCTAGGCTGTTATTAAATTCGGACGGTTATAATCACGGAGCTAAACAAAATAGCTTTTTTTTTTTAATTTTAATTTTTATTGTTTTCATTGAGTTGAGATAATAATGAAGGTGAAACAGTCCATCACGTTACCCATTACAAAAGATGCATTAAACACACCTCAAGGAAGTGTGTAATTTACTACTGAATGAAAAACTGGCAAGACTTCACGGTATTTTCCCTCTTTCCTCTTCTTTCTAATACAAAGTACGTCAATGTTACTACAATATCTTAACCTCAGTTATCTTAACAATAACTTTTAAATTCTGTTTGCTCAGTTGTGTATGATATGTTTGGTATTTTTGGTTGGAATGTTTGGTTATGTGGTCATGTTGATTTTAACAGCAAAAATGTCAACTCTGACCTGTCAACCATGTTACCCTGGAAAGACAGGTTAGAGGACTCATGATACGTTTTTGGAGTTTCCAAGAGTTCATTTAACATTCTAGCTATACACTAAATAAAAAGACTGTTTTCCGTAAATGTTAGAAAAGGTAAACTTGTTTTTCAGGCAAATGCCACGATTATCTGTTGCTGAAAAGCAGAGGTGTTACCACGAACGGCGAGATGCTGACCCATGCAAAATAGGAGGCTTACTTTGCAAAACGCTGGCGGAAATGGAGAGAAACGAGAGAGCCCGGCAAATACTACAAGCTGAACAGCATGAGAGAGAAGCATGCTACCAGCTGGTTGTGGAACTTGGTGGCTCATCAACCCAATCCAGTCCACTTCATTTATATAGCACCTATTTTAACAAACGCAAGGTTCCCAAAGTGCTGCACAGTAAGATAAAAAAAACAACAACACAATAAATAGCACAACAGAACACAATAAAGCAATGAAGCACACAAAAGGTTAAATGTAATAAAATAAGATAAAATCAAATAAGATAAAAATAAAATAAAATAGGATAAAGACAAATAAGATAAATAAAATCAAATGAATAGAGTGCACTGCTCGCACAAGATGCGACACGCTACGATGGTTTTAAGTAGAGATTTAAAATGAGACAGTGAGGAGGCCTGTCTAATGTGCAGCAGTAATCCATTCCACGGTTCTGGAGCTGCAACAGCAAATGCTCGTTCACCTCTGAGTTTAAGCCTAGTGTGTGAGTGAGAAGCCGTATCTGTGTACTTAGGATACAAGTGTTGGCACTATTTCATTCTCAAAATATTGATCCAATGTAGCGCTGTTATTTTCATTAAAAAACGGTGCAGTTTCTTTGTTAACTGGGGATTATAACTGAAAATGTAGGCAAGTGGACACATACAGTATTCCTCCGAGAACAGTGAGTTGTTTAAATATCTTAAATATCAGTTTTTGTCCGTGACATAGTTGACCAAATAATGAGTAAACACATCAGATTTTTAAATAAATATCTGAAAGCAGTTATGCCTGACTTTGGCAATTGCTGAAAACACAATATTTCAAGAATCCTTTGTAAGAAAACGTAATAATGTATTTGGGAAAAAAAGAAAAGTTTGTGGGGTACCTTGCGTAGCTCCTAAGATGATCAGCTCTGTTTTGACGGTGTTTAGATGAGCCGAGAACTGTAACTTTTGGTTAAGTTCAGAGTTCTTGAGATTGATCCATTGCTGCCTTCAAACTGAAAGCGGGAGCTTGTGGCTATGATTTAAACCACACAACTCAGTGATAACATCCGGCGTAAGCGGCAAGAACACCATTGCATTGAACACGAAAAGGAAGAAGCCACTGGGACTATTAAGATTTTCTTCAGTCAAATTATACAATTAGAAATTAGACACAAAGTATAACTGAGTTCTTGCAAAAAACACATTTGTGTGCTTAAAACTTCCCTTTTTATTGCTCGGAATTACGGCACAAGAATCACGTTATACACTAAGGGCTGCACTGTTTTCCTTTATTTCATCGCTCTGTAGTGCATACAATTTCTTGCAGTGATCAACTCTCTTGAACTGCAAATCTCTGGCCAAAATTATTCCCCAACAACATGCGGCCTCATTCAGTCTGAGTGAATTTTGCAATTTTGGTTGGTAATTCCTGTAAATTATTCAATAGGAGTCTGGAAATGTACAATGGAGACTGATGATATTTTACCTATGCATGTGTGTTTAGTTGGTGAGGCTGTGTATGTCACGCAGCAGGATGCAGCCTGACACATCCACAACAAAAAAAGAAAACTATTTAGGAACAACTAAATTATTGAAATGGCCCCACTAGATGCCAAACCAATCAAGTCTCTGTGGGATGATCCCAAGAGGCCCCTCCCCTCAACGTACTAACAATATCATGTTGCCAGACACCACAGGACACCCTCATAAGGCCCATATCCATTCTTTGATTAGTCACAACTGTTGTGGAGGCACAAGGGAGACCTACACAATATTAAGAATATTAAGATAACTCAGACTAAAACCAGTAGAAAGCAAGTGCTCTAGGAGTTTTACTGCACTGGACTGCACATTTTCTGTATAACTAAGTGTAAATTCTTCCAAAGGTCTGGAATCACTCTTCTACTACCTGAATGGATATGAGAGGGAAGATCCTTTCCTTCCTCCTCTTTGTCACTTTGTTCATCATCATCTTCTTCATTGAGAAGTTAACCAGGACTAATCGGTCTGTCCCACCACCACGTGGGCCTCCAGCCACTTGCCCCTTCTCAGTCTCTAACAACACCATCACTCCACTCAGAAATACGAAGCACTTGCTGGTGTCAGCCTTCATGGACCAGAGAGAGAAGGGTTTTGACGTACGCATCATTGGGATATTTAAGAGGGACTCCATCCAACCACTTCACTGCTTCTTCTGCTGCGCAGGCTGGTTAAGTAAGGAAAGCACTCCTTCGACAATTTTACAGCACTCAGACAACTTTGGTTTTCCCTTCGCCACGACGGATGTCCTGTGCCGGATTCCTCAAAACTGTGACGCCTCATATGTCACTCTTGTCACTCAACCAGAGAAGGATGCTACAACTAAACACACCTGGCTTCCCATAAGAAACAAGAAGACCAGTGGAAAGAACGAGAAAAAGCCGCAGTTCAACTTCACAGTCTGTGTCTCCAACCTGTTTGGGGACTTCAACAATGTGCTTCAGTTCGCACAGACTCTGGAGATGTACAGGTCAGCACAGCAACAATAACACAGCTACACTGTTTTTTCTGCATTTATGAGACTGTTATCAGGGACCACAGCGTCATATAAAATTAACTTATGTTCAACTATAACATAAAACGTAAAAATAAAACTATAACGGAGTAATTAACTACTGCTACTGTACAGGTAGGTTGTTTACAAGGTAAACATAACGAACATGACATAACGAGAAGAACCCTTGCCAGACAGCCATAAGACAGAACTTATAAATAGGTTGTATATCACATAATGGTGATTATGACTGACACAGTTACAGTAAAGGTCTGCCGTTATCTTTATTTATCTTAAAGTGCAACTATTTTATGGATTATTTGATTGAAGATACTGGCATCGTCTCTTGTTGAGATCTTATCTGTGCAGGTGCGTGTAATATGTGAGGCAATATGTGTGTAGTGTTACCACATGTGCTCTCCTTGTTTATGTGTGCTTGAAGTCAAACATGACAACACATAGACTGTATCTGAGGTAGAGGGATGGCAGATATGTTTACTGCTAATCTTTATTGAGATTTCATTTCTTATAAGCATCTACTATAATGCACTTGCAAAAGAATGAGCACAACTAATGTGACTTAAACCTTCACCTCCCTTTTCTCCAGGTTGCTGGGTGTGAACAGAGTGGTCATCTACAACACGAGCTGCGGCCCAGAGCTCGACCGCCTGTTGCAGAGTTACAGCAAGGAGGGCTTCGTGGAAATGGTTCCCTGGCCCATCAACAAGCATCTAAAACCATCTGGTGGCTGGCTCTTCTCAGAGCATGGGGGGGACTTGCACTACTATGGCCAGTTAGCCACCCTGAACGAGTGCATTTACAGATCCATGGAGCGTTCGCGCTACGTCCTGCTGAACGACATAGATGAGATTATAATGCCATACCAGCACAACGACCTGATGTCTCTGATGAGCACGCTAGAGCAGCAGAATCCGAACGTAATGTTTCATTAGTATTCATTGATGCACAGTATGCAAAAAAGAACTACTGCATTTCCAGCATCCATTCTCACCACTCCAACTTAACATCCTGTTCTGCAGGCACAGGTGTTCCTCATTGAGAATCACATCTACCCCAAAAAGCCTTTTAATGAAAGTGTCATGGGATCCTTGCCTAAGTGGAGGGGTGTGCCGGGTTTTAATATTCTGGAGCGTGTCTACAAGGAGGAGCCTGATAGAAACGTTTTCCACCCATACAAGATGATAATACAGCCGAGGTAGGTTCACAGTGAAAGACGCAAACCTTCATCAGATACATCCTTCTGCACGGGCGACAAAGAGTTGTGGTGGTTAGCACTGATGTATGTTCTCCCTGTGTCTGCGTGGGCTCTCCCCGGGTACTTCTTCCCACCATCCAAAGACATGCCTGTTAAGTTCAGTGGTGATCTCTGTGTTACCTGCTGTACCCACTGACCTGTCCAAGGTGTACCCCCCTTACGCTTATGCACCCTACTGGCCTAGCAGTGGCATTGCAGGTTTTCTTTGAAGGTGTGGATTAAAGGACATGTCTTGAAAGGCCTGAAAAGACAACTCCACTCTTCAGCTGCACATGTGCCCCGTGTCGTTGAAAGCTTTACTTCACGCCTTTACTTTACTTTACGTTGCAGCCCTCGTAGCAGTAAGACAATACGTGGCTGACCATGTGTCTATGTTCATCACAGGGCAGTGGAGCAGACGTCAGTACATGACGTGCTTAAGATGTCTGGGCAAAGATTCAAGGTACCACCGGACATCTGTCGGATCATTCACTCTCCAATCAAGACCCCGATAGAGCTGCCGATCGAGCAACTCCATGTGGACACCCGACTGTTGAACTTTAAAGACCAGCTGTCCCCTAGTTTGAGCAAGGTGTTGAGAAGATCAGGGCTGCTGAATTCAAAGGGGAAGGATTGATGTAGATGGGCACAAAGATCAGTCTTTGTTTTGTTTTTTTCTTTTTTTCCCCATTCTGTTGCAGATAAAGAAAGGTGACCCATATAAGGACCCCGTGGGAAATTGGAGGGGATTAAATGCCTGAGTGCAAATAGAAATGACATGGAAACGGATGTGACGGTAGGCATGCAAATATTTGTGTAACCCAAGGAGTTATACATTCACAATTTATTGCAACAGACACAGTAGTATGTAACCAGGGCTCTTATCATTGGAACACTGGAACATAGTGACCTTCTTCCCTTCTTCCTGATACGCAAATACTTCGCAGCCCACTCATTCTGCGAGAACAGTTCTCTGATAGTTATTGTGGTGTCAGTATGTGACCTTCTCTAAGTAATTTTACATCCACAGATCTGTCAAATAACTCTCCCCATTGGTAGGTACTGGAACTTAAAATCACACGACATCTCTGATTATCTTAACCCCACTAACACCACTCTGTTTTCCAAACACCACAGGACACCCTCAGAAAGACCATGTCCATTCTCTGATGAGTCACAACTGTTTTGGAGGCACAAGGGACGGCATTTTGGGCAGTTTGTCCAATATTAGAGGGTCATAATGTTATGCCTGATTGATGTATATGCACATATATTGCAATCCACTGGGATAAGGCAAATACTAATGTGAAGACTATGGGCTGTGAGTACATTTTTTATCTGTGAATCTAGCATAACTTATGGACGTGGTTGTTGTAGCCAGTGTTTTGTGTTATGTTGTTGCGCGTATGTGTGTGTGGTAAGTTGTTTGTGTGTGTGGTAAATTCATTAAGTAAATGCATGAAACATAGTAAGAATAGACTGTCCTTTACTGTCTGTCTTGTATGACGACATTGGAGAGCTTCTCTTTTCCAGTGCAAAACACAGTATATACAAGTTAGTGCAAAAAAGATATTATATACAAGAGAGGTTTAAAATATTAAAATTTAAATATTGAAAATATAAAAATGTATAAAAATATGAAAATACAGGTCTGGAAATACGGCACACAAAGGTTGACAGACGACACAGGTGAGCAGGTGTGCGGACTTAGGCACAGAGGAAGCCAAACAGTTTTTCTACTGTGGGTTACCACATATACGGCGAGGAGAGAATGTGAATGTCTATTGAGGTCTTTTTACGTCTATTCATATCACTTATACAATGAGCTCTTTTTTTTTTTTAATTATTATTTTTTTCTTGAGATCCATTTTTTTGTCTTTTCTAATAAATAAAAATAAAGCGCTTAAATAAATAAATAAATAAATAATACGCTACCTTTTTTTTTGTACCTAACAGACCTCATTGTTTTGAGTGTACACGTGTGGGGGTATGCATGTGTGTAGTATGCCGTGTGTGTGCTTGAATGAGGGTCTGGGGTACGGGGGGATATGTATACAGGGAATATGTAATAGTAATGAGATGAAGTGGACATGAGTTAACATGAGTTATTGCACATTATCAGTATAATTATGTTTATAAATAAGTATGGGTTCTACACCCTGAGAGTAAGGAGTTGTACAGGTTAATGGCCACAGGCAGGGATGATTTCCTGTGACGCTCTGTGGTGCATCGTGGTGAAATAAGTCTGGTGCTGAAAGAACTCTTGTGCCTGGCCAACACGTCATGGAGTGGGTTAGACTTGTTGTCCAAGACGGCTTTCACCAAGTCAGTGAAACACCAAGTGAGTAACAAAAGAGGAAGACTTTACTTTTGATTGCCTTCTCTGTTCCTCAAAGAGTCACTGGCGTTAACACCATCTCGTGACACTGGGCACATTTGACACGGCAAAACATCTGATTAGGCCTTGAATTTTATGCATTATGAGGAAACATTAGGTGCTGCATTTTGATTTGACTGTAATAATAATTTATCCCGTGGCCAACTGATTTTTTTGTTTCCTTTCAGATGCCCTGCCCAGAAGCTACATCAGTAAATCAGTAACATAAAAAACAACTGTCACAGAATGAGGGAAAAAAAAACTTAAATAGTGCAAATTTGTTTTTGTTTTTTTGTTTGCAACTATTATAATCCCACTATTTTGTTGCCATTGAATCTTGTTTTAATAAGGAGAAATCTAGTAAGTGAAAAAAAATCTATTGGAGCAAACATGAACAGATGATGGAGGCAGATCGAGCCACCGCCTCTGTCGCACCACCGCACCCTCCCACACCAGGCGCGTCTTCGAGCAGCGCGTCTACCGCAGCGGCTGGATGTGATCTCGCGAGGATTCCAACATCGCGCGATAATCGACGTCGCCTCGCGTCGCGAGTATTTAAAAAGAAAAGAGAAAATCATTAAGTTGTTTTGTTGAAACGGTTGTGTTGGAAGTGTTTAAACACGTTTAGTGGCTATACTGTATATTCCATTCTTTCTTGGAGCTGTTTGCTCATGCTAAATAAAACGCGATTAATACAGATTAAAAATTAATTATATTAAATTGTGATTAATCAAATAATCTATAGCAACCCCGTGAACCGCTTGACAGCATTAGTTAAATCCAGTGATGGTAGTAACACTTCTTTTTTCTTCAGTTTTTTCGGCTACGGGTAATCTAACTTCTATCGTTACCATACCGTTACCGACAATTAAATGTGATGCTTCCTCCTTTGCATAGTCTCTGTAGCCGTCCTTGAATAAAAACACTTATTTTTATTTTCTGTGTCACTGTCAACACTTCTCTAAACGTTACGTAGCGAAAGTGTGATGAAATAAGATATTGGACACTTTGGTCGCAAAGAGGCCGAGCAGCGAGGCAGCGTCCATTGGTGACGGAAATAAGATCCAATAGGTGAGGCCGCTGTTATAACACTGCCCACCTGGGATTAGCCGGGACTGTGAAGCCAGCCACTCTTCAAAGTATAGGACTGCCGTCATGAAGTCACTGAATGAACCAAACATGAGATTAGCAAATTCGTGTTGACATTTCCATAGTAAATTTAGCAAGCGCAGTGACGGATGGTGGAGATTTTGATTATTTAGTAAAAAACAAAAAACAAAAAAAAAAACATTGTACTAAACTACCTCTACATCAACAATTTAAAGGGGACACGAATCACTTAACGTAGTTATGATAATTTAAAGAACGTCTCTCATACTTAGTTTTAAAACTGGTGGCGAAAGGATTTTTCAAAACCTTGCCATTTGTTTCACGGTTGAAACACAGGGCGCCGCCATTGCTGTTGTGTCGCCGGACGTGAAGTCACTGGAGTGGTTGGCGCAACTGAGCAGCTACATTGAAATGGCATGGAAAAAGGAGCAGATTACTAAGCGAATTAAAGGAGGTATGTTCTGCATTGATCCTGATTTCACAGTGAAAGACTGTGATCAAAAGTTTGAAGCCCTATTTGCACGGGACTAGTTTTACCAGGGGCTCTCCGGTAATTTGTAATAACAACAGAGATCGTTTTCGATCTTAATACCGAGCGAATCGCCCATGCAAAGTAAAAATTACGCCGCAAATAACCTAGCTCGTAACACAGAAGTCCTCTGATGATAATCCAGTGCGAATTGACATCTCTGATGTTTTTACTTTTTCGAGACTTGTTTGATTTGCCGCTTTTTTCAACCTCTTGTCACTTAAGAAATTATAAAGGATGTGCTTTAATGCAAAGTTTGTACAGATGTTAGACTCACAAAGTGAAGTGTCGCTTAAGTAGCCTACTCACTTTAGACGGATGAAATAATTATATCAACCATCTGTAAAAGTGGGTCTGATTTAAATACCGTCAGGTCGTTGGTAATTTCTTCCCCTCCTTTTAACGTCTGGTCGGACCCTATTGTACGGCTACGTTAATTCTCAGTAAAGCTCTTACTGTTAGCATCTTTATTTAGCTATATTTATCACAATGAAATTGGCTAAAACTAACTGAAACCAGGGATAGTGCACCATGAAGTGTTGACAAGCCTCTCCTCGTTGCCGTCTCAGTCCGGAGCCGCTGAATCTCCTTCAACCTCCGCAGAAATGGGTCTCTCAAACATCCTTCTTGTCAGAGGCGCAAACGCGTGGGCCACTAGTTTAGTTGAGAGAAAATCTCCCTTTCTACCTCATCCTCTGACAGATTTTCCTCCTTAAACTCCTTCTTCTTCAATGGGCTCTATGCACAAGAGATGATGACGTATTTCCGGTGAAGTGTCAGAATGGTTGTAAACATCCGGTTACCACAGAGTGCTACCCTAACGTCAATAGCTACCATAGACTGTGTGGTAGCTACGTCGAAAACCTAATCAAAACTGTCCTTGTTGTTGTTCTAACGGCAGTCTAACGGTTATTGTTGTGATTCGTTAATCAGAAGAACAAATATATTCTCGTTCACTAATCAGAAAAAAAAAATGTAAATTGCTCTGGGCGTTATGCCGTTTGCCTGACAATCCTCCGCACATCACCGACGGCGAATTTCGGCAGCTCCAACAAGCAACGTGTAAATTTGGCTGAATTTGACGTTGATTTCGACTCCATTGCTAACATTTTCTTGGTTATCTGGTTGGACCGGAAGTGGATGGGTACGGACCGGAAATGTCCGACCATCCTTATGCCCAAGGCGGAAGTGCCGATGACGTAAGGAGTGACGTAGGATAAAGATGACGGAGAGTACGCTAGAAAACAAAATTCAAGATGTCTGTGAAGGTTCAGTCATCCAGGTCATGTTAATCCAAAAAAGCGTTGAATAAGGTCAGCTGGACTTGTAGAATTTCTTGAAGACGTTTCGCCACTCATCCGAGTAGCTTCTTCAGTTCTGATAAACTAATGGGAAATTGCGGTTTAAATAGGAATAAACTCTGTGGGTTTAAGATTCAAGATCACTTTATTGATCACTTTATTGATCTCCACAGGGAGATGGTTTTGTCTAAGCGTCCCAAGGTAACAACGATTGTACAGACATGAGTTATAAAGACATTTTAAAGTGACTCAGTCCCTCAGTGTGCAGTTATATAAAGTATCTTGTGTGCTTCAGACAATGCAATCAGCCAAGCCATTAACCATTGGGCCGCTAACAGATAGAGTTGTGTATTCTGGTGGCTGTGGGGATAAACGACGTCCTGAAACACTCCGTCCTGCCAGTCAGTGAGAGGCGCTGTTGGTTGTGGCTGCTTTCCTTTCCAGCCAGAGTGGGGTGAAGAGGGTGACTGTCACAGTCCAGGATGCTCTGTATCTTCCTCGTGTAGCACCTTTCAGTGACAGTCCCCTCAGAGTCCAGACTCCTCCCCAGAACCGAACAAGCCATGCAAATTAGCTTGTCCAGACGCCTCCTGTTCTCGTCCGTCAGGCTGCCACCCCAACAGATGACAGCGTACAGCACGGCACTCTCAACAGACTTGTAAAACTTGTGCAGTAATGCATTTTAAAAGCCGATTTTCATAATGTTTCATTATGATAAAACTCTGATGACAGATCAAAGCCTAAACTAGAACTTTGAATAGAGAGGAAGGAAATGTTTTCCAACTTTTAAAGTTGGAGAAGGAAAATTATGTGCACATGTAACAGGGTCAAATATACAGTACTGTACAGTATACAATAGTATAATTACACAAAATCTGTTTCACTTTAAATTGTTCTTACCTGACATGTTTGTCCTCCTAAGTTGTTATGTGGAACCTTTAAAACTGAGCTACTGTACCCCTACGTTTATTTTCGGGGTCCCCCCCTCCCCTATAAATGTGTCTCCCGCCTTTACCTCTCCCCTTTTCCTGTTGTGCTCTGGAGAGGTAAAGCGACACAGTAGTCACAGAGATTTGTGTTTTAGCTATGTGCTAAAGCTATACTGTTAAAGTTCGCTCGCTAGCTTAAAGCTAACATATTTCTGTCCTTTAATGCGTGTAGGAGCTCATGTTGTTCGTGACTGATGGGAGGATTTTGTTTTCATTTATACTTTCGTCAGGTATGCTTTTCTGTGTTTTAATGTATTATCCGCCCTTTTCCTGTTGTGCTCTGGAGAGGAGCTCATGTTGTTCGTGACTGATGGGAGGATTTTGTTTTCATTTATACTTTCGTCAGAATAAACGGAGACTGCGGAGACAAGTTTGTTTGGTTTTACCAAGAAACTTTCCTATTTAGATCTCAACGTACCACCAGTCAGCAGAAAATACATGGAATAGCAACACACAAGCTGCAACACACTATTTTCTCAAAACAAAAACCACTTCTATGCCACTGGTGCTTTACGAAGTGTTGTTGTTTTGTTTTGTTTTGTTTTTTTAACTTTACAAAAAGTAACAAGTTACTTACCCTTCCTGGTAACTAGTTACTTTTATAGTTGAGTAATTAAGTTACTAATGCAGTTACTTTTTGGGAGAAGTAACTAGTACCTATTTTTTTTGCATGATCCTAGCATTCTTACTGTCTCTTGGAAAAGTTGACTTGCACGGTTTCTTCCATACCGCATGAGCACAATTACCTTTCAAACTAGTATAAACCCGTATAATCTTTGAATCAACGTTTTAGGGTGGAACATGATATGTTTAAAACCACACAGACGTTTTTGTTAAACTGCATTTCATACATCACGCTGACAACTGGGTTTAACAAGTCTTCGATACAAGAAGAGAGACACATTGGTTGAGAAGGTTGTGTTTTAATGGTGCAGTCTGTCTGCATAGTGGGGAGTCTTGTGTGGCATAATGTTTCTTACTTTTGCTGTGTTTCCTCAGACGTTCAGCCTAAAACAGTCAGCTGGAGGCCTGAATACCTTCTTAGAGATCTGGAGATAGAGCATAAGAGAGACCATTAGTGTGAGTGATGAGGGAGACAGCAAATGTTTGATGACTGTAAAGAAACTGTAAAGAATTTTTAAGAATAGATGTTAAGTTAGATTTATTTTTTTATTTATTTTTTTAATTTGGTTGATTCAAGATTCAAGATCACTTTATTGGTCCCCACAGGAAAATTGTTTTGTCTAAGAGTCTCAGGATAACAAAGAACATATGTGAACCAGACATAAATAAATAAATCCCATGAACCCACCTAAGTGAAGCCCTTCCTGTCTTGTATATCATATTCTGACAAGGCTGATAATTTAACCAGCATCACTGTTGCTAATGTTGTCCGCAATGTCTACTGTCTGCAATCTTCTGCTTTGCATGTGTTTTTTTTTAACCTCCAGCCCAGAAGCACAACGTGACCTCGTTTCGTCCATGTCCCTAACAATATGCAGTCCATTTGAATATGCCGACAGTGGCGCCGAATGTTTTCTGTGTCTCGTTTATTTTGTACTTCTGATTTTCGTCAAGAAAGGAAGACAACCTGTTGACTACAACTCCTTTAAAGCAACGTTTATCTAAATATATAGCGTTCACGGTGTTCACACGCTCTGCACACTTTACACATAATAAGCGCAAAGATCTCAGCGTAAGTGGAAGGAAACACGAACAATTCCAATTTAAGACGTATTCGCACGGGATTAGTTTTACCTGACGACATCCTGTGATTATTACCTCGACGTCTGTGTTTCATGTAGCGCATTCGCACGGGATAAACAGCTGTGTTTTACTCACATTCATGATCGGCTGTTATGTCTCTATTTACCTCACTCCACTGGGTGTCAGAGACAGTTGCAAGTACTTAGCAAATTATAATGGATGATAAAATATAATGTTATATCCCGGGGAAGACATTACCAACAACCTGGCGGTAATTAAATCAGCCCCATCTATGCCGATGAAGACATAATGGTTGATTTAATGGTTTCTTCCGTCTAAACGGATGAATAGTTCAGCGACAACTCGACTAACATCTGTCCAAACTTGGAATTATATCACACATTTCACAATTCTTAGGTGACGAGAGTCAGAAAAAAGGCGCAAATCAAACAAAAGTCGCGGAAAAGTAAAAACTCACCCCTAAGTCACAGAGATGTCGATTCTGTATTAGTATTATCAGAGGACCTTTATGATTGTTAGAAATAACAGACAGGTAAAAACTAATTGCGTGCGCCCGTGTTGAGAAATAGGTCACGTAAGACGCATCGACCATTGACTGGTCGCTGGCCGGTGGCTGAAAGTTAACTGGAAAAATGACTAACGAGTTGGAACGAATCATATCCTGCAGCATCATCCATATGACGCACATAAGTCAAATCCGTTTTCTCGTTGTTTTGTTTCCCAAGACATGTATTATTCTTTCTCTTTACATTTATTTTAACTTCTACTGTATATTGGCGTCTTATATGTGTATGTGCGTAAATTCTCAGAAGCTGCCTCTGCAGCTGGCTGGTTACGCTCACCCACAGCAATCATTCAAAGCCAGAGGGTTGAGATGGCAAACGGGAGGATAAAGAAGGAGAGACCCCGGAAACAGTCGTCGAACAACTGGGCGAACGCACTGACTTTTCAGCATCGGGTGAGTTCATTTGTATTTCGTATCGTACTATCTATATTCATAATAAAACTAAAGGAATAAAAAATACTAAGCAAAAAAAGGAATAAAGGAAAATTAGCTAACAAGTCTGATACTGGAGACCTTCTACATCACCCCGATCGCGACGTATATATATATATATTTTTTTTATAAAATATATTTAATTATGTTCTCTATTTATTACATCGAATCCGAATGATAACGTCAATAATGACTTTGTACCGTGTGCCATTCATTCATCAGTCATTCTAAGTCAGTCATAAATCCCTTAGGCTTAAATTATATTCTAATGCACTCTATATTTGTAACCAATTAAAATACATTTAATACTGTTAAAATATAATACTTATACCCTGTCAGTTGAAAGCAACTTTTAATATTCCGTTTTCCCTATTTCCTGCACAACACATTGCACATGCAAAGCATGGCAGGTACAGGATTGACTGAATGCACTTTGGGGGATTTTCTCATTGAGAAAAAGTGTGCTTTCCAAATCTACTTGCATTGGCCCAAGAGCATTGGTTTATATAAATATAAAATGTTACCTTAAGCACACCAGCATACCAGATGTGTGGGTGAACAGGTTTCAGGGCTTTGTGAATTTGGAGTTGAATACATTTACCGTCACTACCATGTGAACGGAACGCAAGACAGCCTGGGGACATTTTGTTAGCACAAAGCATGTCTGTGACTGTTACAAAGTTTCAAATAACCCAACTAGTCCAGTCACCTGTGCTTTATTTTTGAGGCTGTACCACGGCGTGGAAAATTTTCTTACACAAATAATTGACTTGTTTAAATAGAAAAAGAAAAAAAAAGTTGGACTCATGTAGAGAAAACTGCCACTTTTTTTTTTTTCCTTTTTCTAATTTCAGTTTCACGAGCTGCTGCTGTCATAATGTTAAATTTTGTTAAACTAGAGAGTTGCAAACGGCTTTTTAAACATTTCTTTTGACTGACTGGACTTTGAATGGTGTTGTAACAAGTTTAACTTGTTTGGTCGTCTCGAAGGTTGATGGTCGTGTGTGTAAATTTTACCTTCAGTGGGCTAGCTTATCAGTAGTTAACACTGGCTGTTTGAACTGTCAGCAGTCAGGCAGCAGTCAATGCATGCTGGCTCGGGAGTTTACAGCTGCCATAGCTGGGATTTTTTTCCAGCCACGTCTTCAGTGACAGAGCTTGTGATGTAATCATCCCACTGTTGCAGATCTGCAGCCAGGACCCCTTGGTGTACAGATTCGATTTTAAATGAGGAGAGCAAATTCCAAGTACAGTACTGTTGTCAGTCTGACTATGATAACTATCATACCATACATTTGCACATGTGGTTCAGAACAGAAAGTCAGAGAAAGCACAGGAGGAAGTCTAAAGAATGTTTCATGAATTTGAGACCAAGCTGCAGCAGAAGAATCTGAAAGGCACATGTATGTAAATGGTCTTGAATTTATGTTGCACTTTTCTACCTATTGGTACACGTTACAGTCATAACGGAACATCTACCCTCATGCATTTACACAAATGTGGTCAAACCTCTTTTCTTGTGGACAATCCAGTCTGACTTGTCTGTGTGTTAGAAGAAACACACCCTTAAATATCTGTAGATGATTGACAACAGGTACAAATGGATGCTCTAAGGAGTCGAACCAGTGTTCCATGACAATGCGCTGGCATAAAGGTCATCTGTTAGACAGTATTTGCTGTAGATTAAGTTTTATTTAAACTGCAGGATGCTGCAGGCAAGCTTGGCATGAACACCCTGTTGAGTTATCATCCCAATGGTAAATAGTTACGTACTTTTAGTAAATACAGCATTTTATTGTCTCTTACTAATATTCCAGAATAGTAATGTAGAGCCTAGACTGAAACATCTCATCTCTGGCTGGTCATTTCAGTTTTAAATGTAATCTGTTTGCCTTGAAATACAGTGCAGACATTAATGCCCAGTGGACCTCACTTCCCTTATAGTGCCACGAGGGATCTATGCAGAGCAATGTGGACGATGTGGCTACGCTGGTGTAAGCATTTATACTCACTGCACTTGTGTGTCTGCATCGTCCTGCACTTACACCACTAAAACACTAGACAACTGTATTTGGTTTCTCTGTGTGTGCTAATTGGAGTTGAGCAGCTCATCTTGGCTTTCACTATGATAAATTTTACTATAGACATTGAGTAGGTCATGTCTAATGTCTAACGTTAATTTGCCACAGATTCTTTGCCTAAAGTTTAAGTTGTTTGCTCCAAGCGTCTTATAATAAACATTATCTACTATCTATTCGCAGAAATGTAACAAGAGCACACGACGTAAAGCTGCAATGAAACTGAGTATGCCAAAGTTCAATGTCCGTAGAACAAAAGTGAATAATTGAACTGTAAAAATCTGGCCAGAGTCACAAGAAACTCATCACTTCAAAGTAGAAAAACCTGTTAGAAGAGGAACTTGTGAACTTCCCTCTTTGTGGCGTAATCATTGGTCTGGAAGGCAAGAGAAAATTTTACCAAAACTAAAAGGTTTTAAACCATCACAATGTGATTTTATTCCATATGTTAGAAACCACACCACAAAAAAGTGTTTTATCATCTTAAGAATACAGCCAGAGTTTCTCTCTCTGCTCAGCACCAGACCTGATAATGTATGCTTTTATTTGTAATTGTAAAGATCATTGTAATTTCCTGTTTCCTTCCCAAAAAGAATATTTCACAACTTTAACTACTCCAGAACGCTGTTGCACATGTGCTAACAAGGACCAGAAAGTGAACTCACATTACACCAGTTTCACAATCAGTGCATTGGCTCCCTCTGCATTTCAGTATTGATTGATTTTAGTTTTTACCCGTCTTAACGGCCATAGGCCTTCTTATCTGTCTGAGCTGCTTTTACCCTACCAGCAACACACTACGTTCTGCAGTACAATGCTTTTCACCTCATGCTCATGAGAGTCTGGTACCACAGTGTGTTCCACCAATGTTTTTATGCAGACAGAGGGGGTTGTAAGTAATCCAGAAAAGTTGGAACACCTGTAGAACTTAGTAGCACAAGCTTTCAAGGCTGATTCAACCTTCATTGCTGCAGAACAGCTTTAAATTGTTAAAGGCCTGAAAAAAGACCTCTTTGTATAATTCCGAAATGTACATTATTTTTCAGTTTTGGGTAACCAAACCTTTTTCTTAACCTCTGGCTTTGTACCATTTGAAGCTATTCATTGGGCTTGCATGTCTTAAATTGCAATAAATAACTGGAAAGATTAGGGTGTTCTAAAACGTTTGACCGGTAGTGTGTATATATAGTCTATTTATATGAAATTGTATTTTAGTTAAATGATAATAGATGGCCCCTAAACACACACCACAACCTTTTATCTTAATTCATTCCATGTAAACGAGATGCATCTAAAATACATCATGTTTCAAAAAGTGGTAGATGCAGCGCAGATTGGCGATTCAGTTTCCCAGTGACTAAACCTGTGTGAACCAGTTCTAGAGAATATTTTGTTTTTACCATTTCAGCATATGCCAAGAAATACGTCCCTGTTCATTCTAATCTGTCCAGAATAGGACAGGACCTGAATTATTTGCTGCAGGTTGTGAAACCTCTAATCTGCTGCAGAAAATGTCCTTTCCATCAGATTTCTAAATGTGCTGCTGATTTAAAAACTACAGATGCATTTTTTGGAACACACATGTCTGACTTTCTGACTTTT
>NC_061786.1:16185970-16221026 GCF_022458985.1 Mugil cephalus
CAAACAAAAGTCGCGGAAAAGTAAAAACTCACCCCTAAGTCACAGAGATGTCGATTCTGTATTAGTATTATCAGAGGACCTTTATGATTGTTAGAAATAACAGACAGGTAAAAACTAATTGCGTGCGCCCGTGTTGAGAAATAGGTCACGTAAGACGCATCGACCATTGACTGGTCGCTGGCCGGTGGCTGAAAGTTAACTGGAAAAATGACTAACGAGTTGGAACGAATCATATCCTGCAGCATCATCCATATGACGCACATAAGTCAAATCCGTTTTCTCGTTGTTTTGTTTCCCAAGACATGTATTATTCTTTCTCTTTACATTTATTTTAACTTCTACTGTATATTGGCGTCTTATATGTGTATGTGCGTAAATTCTCAGAAGCTGCCTCTGCAGCTGGCTGGTTACGCTCACCCACAGCAATCATTCAAAGCCAGAGGGTTGAGATGGCAAACGGGAGGATAAAGAAGGAGAGACCCCGGAAACAGTCGTCGAACAACTGGGCGAACGCACTGACTTTTCAGCATCGGGTGAGTTCATTTGTATTTCGTATCGTACTATCTATATTCATAATAAAACTAAAGGAATAAAAAATACTAAGCAAAAAAAGGAATAAAGGAAAATTAGCTAACAAGTCTGATACTGGAGACCTTCTACATCACCCCGATCGCGACGTATATATATATATATTTTTTTTATAAAATATATTTAATTATGTTCTCTATTTATTACATCGAATCCGAATGATAACGTCAATAATGACTTTGTACCGTGTGCCATTCATTCATCAGTCATTCTAAGTCAGTCATAAATCCCTTAGGCTTAAATTATATTCTAATGCACTCTATATTTGTAACCAATTAAAATACATTTAATACTGTTAAAATATAATACTTATACCCTGTCAGTTGAAAGCAACTTTTAATATTCCGTTTTCCCTATTTCCTGCACAACACATTGCACATGCAAAGCATGGCAGGTACAGGATTGACTGAATGCACTTTGGGGGATTTTCTCATTGAGAAAAAGTGTGCTTTCCAAATCTACTTGCATTGGCCCAAGAGCATTGGTTTATATAAATATAAAATGTTACCTTAAGCACACCAGCATACCAGATGTGTGGGTGAACAGGTTTCAGGGCTTTGTGAATTTGGAGTTGAATACATTTACCGTCACTACCATGTGAACGGAACGCAAGACAGCCTGGGGACATTTTGTTAGCACAAAGCATGTCTGTGACTGTTACAAAGTTTCAAATAACCCAACTAGTCCAGTCACCTGTGCTTTATTTTTGAGGCTGTACCACGGCGTGGAAAATTTTCTTACACAAATAATTGACTTGTTTAAATAGAAAAAGAAAAAAAAAGTTGGACTCATGTAGAGAAAACTGCCACTTTTTTTTTTTTCCTTTTTCTAATTTCAGTTTCACGAGCTGCTGCTGTCATAATGTTAAATTTTGTTAAACTAGAGAGTTGCAAACGGCTTTTTAAACATTTCTTTTGACTGACTGGACTTTGAATGGTGTTGTAACAAGTTTAACTTGTTTGGTCGTCTCGAAGGTTGATGGTCGTGTGTGTAAATTTTACCTTCAGTGGGCTAGCTTATCAGTAGTTAACACTGGCTGTTTGAACTGTCAGCAGTCAGGCAGCAGTCAATGCATGCTGGCTCGGGAGTTTACAGCTGCCATAGCTGGGATTTTTTCCAGCCACGTCTTCAGTGACAGAGCTTGTGATGTAATCATCCCACTGTTGCAGATCTGCAGCCAGGACCCCTTGGTGTACAGATTCGATTTTAAATGAGGAGAGCAAATTCCAAGTACAGTACTGTTGTCAGTCTGACTATGATAACTATCATACCATACATTTGCACATGTGGTTCAGAACAGAAAGTCAGAGAAAGCACAGGAGGAAGTCTAAAGAATGTTTCATGAATTTGAGACCAAGCTGCAGCAGAAGAATCTGAAAGGCACATGTATGTAAATGGTCTTGAATTTATGTTGCACTTTTCTACCTATTGGTACACGTTACAGTCATAACGGAACATCTACCCTCATGCATTTACACAAATGTGGTCAAACCTCTTTTCTTGTGGACAATCCAGTCTGACTTGTCTGTGTGTTAGAAGAAACACACCCTTAAATATCTGTAGATGATTGACAACAGGTACAAATGGATGCTCTAAGGAGTCGAACCAGTGTTCCATGACAATGCGCTGGCATAAAGGTCATCTGTTAGACAGTATTTGCTGTAGATTAAGTTTTATTTAAACTGCAGGATGCTGCAGGCAAGCTTGGCATGAACACCCTGTTGAGTTATCATCCCAATGGTAAATAGTTACGTACTTTTAGTAAATACAGCATTTTATTGTCTCTTACTAATATTCCAGAATAGTAATGTAGAGCCTAGACTGAAACATCTCATCTCTGGCTGGTCATTTCAGTTTTAAATGTAATCTGTTTGCCTTGAAATACAGTGCAGACATTAATGCCCAGTGGACCTCACTTCCCTTATAGTGCCACGAGGGATCTATGCAGAGCAATGTGGACGATGTGGCTACGCTGGTGTAAGCATTTATACTCACTGCACTTGTGTGTCTGCATCGTCCTGCACTTACACCACTAAAACACTAGACAACTGTATTTGGTTTCTCTGTGTGTGCTAATTGGAGTTGAGCAGCTCATCTTGGCTTTCACTATGATAAATTTTACTATAGACATTGAGTAGGTCATGTCTAATGTCTAACGTTAATTTGCCACAGATTCTTTGCCTAAAGTTTAAGTTGTTTGCTCCAAGCGTCTTATAATAAACATTATCTACTATCTATTCGCAGAAATGTAACAAGAGCACACGACGTAAAAGCTGCAATGAAACTGAGTATGCCAAAGTTCAATGTCCGTAGAACAAAAGTGAATAATTGAACTGTAAAAATCTGGCCAGAGTCACAAGAAACTCATCACTTCAAAGTAGAAAAACCTGTTAGAAGAGGAACTTGTGAACTTCCCTCTTTGTGGCGTAATCATTGGTCTGGAAGGCAAGAGAAAATTTTACCAAAACTAAAAGGTTTTAAACCATCACAATGTGATTTTATTCCATATGTTAGAAACCACACCACAAAAAAGTGTTTTATCATCTTAAGAATACAGCCAGAGTTTCTCTCTCTGCTCAGCACCAGACCTGATAATGTATGCTTTTATTTGTAATTGTAAAGATCATTGTAATTTCCTGTTTCCTTCCCAAAAAGAATATTTCACAACTTTAACTACTCCAGAACGCTGTTGCACATGTGCTAACAAGGACCAGAAAGTGAACTCACATTACACCAGTTTCACAATCAGTGCATTGGCTCCCTCTGCATTTCAGTATTGATTGATTTTAGTTTTTACCCGTCTTAACGGCCATAGGCCTTCTTATCTGTCTGAGCTGCTTTTACCCTACCAGCAACACACTACGTTCTGCAGTACAATGCTTTTCACCTCATGCTCATGAGAGTCTGGTACCACAGTGTGTTCCACCAATGTTTTTATGCAGACAGAGGGGGTTGTAAGTAATCCAGAAAAGTTGGAACACCTGTAGAACTTAGTAGCACAAGCTTTCAAGGCTGATTCAACCTTCATTGCTGCAGAACAGCTTTAAATTGTTAAAGGCCTGAAAAAAGACCTCTTTGTATAATTCCGAAATGTACATTATTTTTCAGTTTTGGGTAACCAAACCTTTTTCTTAACCTCTGGCTTTGTACCATTTGAAGCTATTCATTGGGCTTGCATGTCTTAAATTGCAATAAATAACTGGAAAGATTAGGGTGTTCTAAAACGTTTGACCGGTAGTGTGTATATATAGTCTATTTATATGAAATTGTATTTTAGTTAAATGATAATAGATGGCCCCTAAACACACACCACAACCTTTTATCTTAATTCATTCCATGTAAACGAGATGCATCTAAAATACATCATGTTTCAAAAAGTGGTAGATGCAGCGCAGATTGGCGATTCAGTTTCCCAGTGACTAAACCTGTGTGAACCAGTTCTAGAGAATATTTTGTTTTTACCATTTCAGCATATGCCAAGAAATACGTCCCTGTTCATTCTAATCTGTCCAGAATAGGACAGGACCTGAATTATTTGCTGCAGGTTGTGAAACCTCTAATCTGCTGCAGAAAATGTCCTTTCCATCAGATTTCTAAATGTGCTGCTGATTTAAAAACTACAGATGCATTTTTTGGAACACACATGTCTGACTTTCTGACTTTTAAGGACACTGCACATAACCCATCTTTGTGCTTTAGCTAATGCGTAACTTCTCTGTTATTCTAAACGTATTCTCAGGTTGGGACTCTGAACTGAATGGATAGGATAAAGGAATTCAAAGGGAAGATCCTTTTCATCCTCCTTTTTGTTACTTTGCTCATCATCATCTTCTTCCTTAACAAGTTACCCAGGACTAATTGGTCTGTCCCACCACCACGTCGGCCTCCAGCCACTTCCCCCCCAGTCACTAAGGACACCATCACTCCACTCAAAAATACGAAGCACTTGCTGGTGTCAGCCTTCATGGACCAGAGACAGAAAGGTTTTGACGTACGCATCATTGGGATATTTAAGAGGGACTCCATCCAACCACTTCACTGCTTCTTCTGCTCTGCAGACCGGTTATGTAAGGAAACCACTCCGTCGAAAATTTTACAGCACTCAGACAACTTTGGTTTTCCCTTCGCCACGACGGATGTCCTGTGTCGGATTCCTCAAAACTGTGACGCCTCATATGTCACTCTTGTCACTCAACCAGAGAAGGATGCTACAACTAAACATACCTGGCTTCCCATAAGAAACAAGAAGACCAGTGGAAAGAATGAGAAAAAGCCGCAGTTCAACTTCACAGTCTGCGTCTCCAACCTGTTTGGGGACTTCAACAATGTGCTTCAGTTCGCACAGACTCTGGAGATGTACAGGTCAGCACAGCAACAATAACACAGCTACACTGTTTTTTCTGCATTTATGAGACTGTTATCAGGAACCACAGCGTCATATAAAATTAACTTATGTTCAACTATAACATAAAACGTAAAAATAAAACCATAACGGAGTAATTAACTACTGCTACTGTACAGGTAGGTTGTTTACAAGGTAAACATAACGAACATGACATAACAAGAAGAACCCTTGCCAGACAGCCATAAGACAGAACTTATAAATAGGTTGTATATCACATAATGGTGATTATGACTGACGCAGTTACAGTAAAGGTCTGCCGCTATCTTTATTTATCTTAAAGTGCAACTATTTTATGGATTATTTGATTGAAGATACTGGCATCGTCTCTTGTTGAGATCTTATCTGTGCAGGTGCGTGTAATATGTGAGGCAATATGTGTGTAGTGTTACCACATGTGCTCTCCTTGTTTATGTGTGCTTGAAGTCAAACATGACAACACATAGACTGTATCTGAGGTAGAGGGATGGCAGATATGTTTACTGCTAATCTTTATTGAGATTTAATTTCTTATAAGCATCTACTATAATGCACTTGCAAAAGAATGAGCACAACTAATGTGACTTAAACCTTCACCTCCCTTTTCTCCAGGTTGCTGGGTGTGAACAGAGTGGTCATCTACAACACGAGCTGCGGCCCAGAGCTCGACCGCCTGTTGCAGAGTTACAGCAAGGAGGGCTTCGTGGAAATGGTTCCCTGGCCCATCGACAAGCATCTAAAACCATCTGGTGGCTGGCTCTTCTCAGAGCATGGGGGGGACTTGCACTACTATGGCCAGTTAGCCACCCTGAACGAGTGCATTTACAGATCCATGGAGCGTTCGCGCTACGTCCTGCTGAACGACATAGATGAGATTATAATGCCATACCAGCACAACGACCTGATGTCTCTGATGAGCACGCTAGAGCAGCAGAATCCGAACGTAATGTTTCATGTCTAGTATTCATTGATGCACAGTATGCAAAAAAGAACTACTGCATTTCCGGCATCCATTCTCACCACTCCAACTTAACATCCTGTTCTGCAGGCACAGGTGTTCCTCATTGAGAATCACATCTACCCCAAAAAGCCTTTTAATGAAAGTGTCATGGGATCCTTGCCTAAGTGGAGGGGTGTGCCGGGTTTTAATATTCTGGAGCGTGTCTACAAGGAGGAGCCTGATAGAAACGTTTTCCACCCATACAAGATGATAATACAGCCGAGGTAGGTTCACAGTGAAAGACGCAAACCTTCATCAGATACATCCTTCTGCACGGGCGACAAAGAGTTGTGGTGGTTAGCACTGATGTATGTTCTCCCTGTGTCTGCGTGGGCTCTCCCCGGATACTTCTTCCCACCATCCAAAGACATGCCTGTTAAGTTCATTGGTGATCTCTCTGTGTTACCGGCTGTACCCACTGACCTGTCCAAGGTGTACCCCCCTTACGCTTATGCACCCTACTGGCCTAGCAGTGGCATTGCAGGTTTTCTTTGAAGGTGTGGATTAAAGGACATGTCTTGAAAGGCCTGAAAAGACAACTCCACTCTTCAGCTGCACATGCGCCCCGTGTCGTTGAAAGCTTTACTTCACGCCTTTACTTTACTTTACGTTGCAGCCCTCGTAGCAGTAAGACAATATGTGGCTGACCATGTGTCTATGTTCATCACAGGGCAGTGGAGCAGACGTCAGTACATGACGTGCTTAAGATGTCTGGGCAAAGATTCAAGGTACCACCGGACATCTGTCGGATCATTCACTCTCCAATCAAGACCCCGATAGAGCTGCTGATCGAGCAACTCCATGTGGACACCCGACTGTTGAACTTTAAAGACCAGCTGTCCCCTAGTGTGAGCAAGGTGTTGAGAAGATCAGGGCTGCTGAATTCAAAGGGGAAGGATTGATGTAGATGGGCACAAAGATCAGTCTTTGTTTTGTTTTTTTCTTCTGAGTGCAAATAGAAATGACATGGAAACGGATGTGACGGTAGGCATGCAAATATTTGTGTAACCCAAGGAGTTATACATTCAAAATTTATTGCAACAGACACAGTAGTATGTAACCAGGGCTCTTATCATTGGAACACTGGAACATAGTGACCTTCTTCCCTTCTTCCTGATACGCAAATACTTCGCAGCCCACTCATTCTGCGAGAACAGTTCTCTGATAGTTATTGTGGTGTCAGTATGTGACCTTCTCTAAGTAATTTTACATCCACAGATCTGTCAAATAACTCTCCCCATTGGTAGGTACTGGAACTTAAAATCACACGACATCTCTGATTATCTTAACCCCACTAACACCACTCTGTTTTCCAAACACCACAGGACACCCTCAGAAAGACCATGTCCATTCTCTGATGAGTCACAACTGTTTTGGAGGCACAAGGGACGGCATTTTGGGCAGTTTGTCCAATATTAGAGGGTCATAATGTTATGCCTGATTGATGTATATGCACATATATTGCAATCCACTGGGATAAGGCAAATACTAATGTGAAGACTATGGGCTGTGAGTAAATTTTTTATCTGTGAATCTAGCATAACTTATCGACGTGGTTGTTGTAGCCAGTGTTCTGTGTTATGTTGTTGCGCGTATGTGTGTGGTAAGTTGTTTGTGTGTGTGGTAAATTCATTAAGTAAATGCATGAAACATATAGTAAGAATAGACTGTCCTTTACTGTCTGTCTTGTATGACGACATTGGAGAGCTTCTCTTTTCCAGTGCAAAACACAGTATATACAAGTTAGTGCAAAAAAGATATTATATACAAGAGAGGTTTAAAATATTAAAATTAAAATATTGAAAATATAAAAATGTATAAAAATATGAAAATATAGGTCTGGAAATACGGCACACAAAGGTTGACAGACGACACAGGTGAGCAGGTGTGCGGACTTAGGCACAGAGGAAGCCAAACAGTTTTTCTACCGTGGGTTACCACATATACGGCGAGGAGAGAATGTGAATGTCTACTGAGGTCTTTTTACGTCTATTCATATCACTTATACAATGAGCTCTTTTTTTTTTAATTATTATTTTTTTCTTGAGATCCATTTTTTTGTCTTTTCTAATAAATAAAAATAAAGCGCTAAAATAAATAAATAAATAAATAATACGCTACCTTTTTTTTGTACCTAACAGACCTCATTGTTTTGAGTGTACATGTGTGGGGGTATGCATGTGTGTAGTATGCCGTGTGTGTGCTTGAATGAGGGTCTGGGGTACGGGGGGATATGTATACAGGGAATATGTAATAGTAATGAGATGAAGTGGACATGAGTTAACATGAGTTATTGCACATTATCAGTATAATTATGTTTATAAATAAGTATGGGTTCTACACCCTGAGAGTGAGGAGTTGTACAGGTTAATGGCCACAGGCAGGGATGATTTCCTGTGACGCTCTGTGGTGCATCGTGGTGAAATCAGTCTGGTGCTGAAAGAACTCTTGTGCCTGGCCAACACGTCATGGAGTGGGTTAGACTCGTTGTCCAAGACGGCTTTCACCAAGTCAGTGAAACACCAAGTGAGTAACAAAAGAGGAAGACTTTACTTTTGATTGCCTTCTCTGTTCCTCAAAGAGTCACTGGCGTTAACACCATCTCGTGACACTGGGCACATTTGACACGGCAAAACATCTGATTAGGCCTTGAATTTTATGCATTATGAGGAAACATTAGGTGCTGCATTTTGATTTGACTGTAATAATAATTTATCCCGTGGCCAAATGATTTTTTTGTTTCCTTTCAGATGCCCTGCCCAGAAGCTACATCAGTAAATCAGTAACATAAAAAACAACTGTCACAGAATGAGAAAAAAAAACTTAAATTGTGCAAATTTGTTTTTGTTTTTTGTTTGCAGCTATTATAATCCCACTATTTTGTTGCCATTGAATCTTGTTTTAATAAGGAGAAACAAAAAATCTATTGGAGCAAACATGAACAGATGATAGAGGCAGATCGAGCCACCGCCTCTGTCGCACCACCGCACCCTGCCACACCAGGCGCGTCTTCGAGCAGCGCGTCTACCGCAGCGGCTGCATGTAATCTCGCGAGGATTCCAACATCGCGCGATAATCGACGTCGCCTCGCGTCGCGAGTATTTAAAAAGAAAAGAGAAAATCATTAAGTTGTTTTGTTGAAACGGTTGTGTTGGAAGTGTTTAAACACGTTTAGTGGCTATACTGTATATTCCATTCTTTCTTGGAGCTGTTTGCTCATGCTAAATAAAACGCGATTAATACAGATTAAAAATTAATTATATTAAATTGTGATTAATCAAATAATCTATAGCAACCCCGTGAACCGCTTGACAGCATTAGTTAAATCCAGTGATGGTAGTAACACTTCATTTTTCTTCAGTTTTTTCGGCTACGGGTAATCTAACTTCTATCGTTACCATACCGTTACCGACAATTAAATGTGATGCTTCCTCCTTTGCATAGTCTCTGTAGCCGTCCTTGAATAAAAACACTTATTTTTATTTTCTGTGTCACTGTCAACACTCCTCTAAACGTTACGTAGCGAAAGTGTGATGAAATAAGATGTTGGACACTTTGGTCGCAAAGAGGCCGTGCAGCGAGGCAGCGTCCATTGGTGACGGAAATAAGATCCAATAGGTGAGGCCGCTGTTATAACACTGCCCACCTGGAATTAGCCAGGACTGTGAAGCCAGCCACTCTTCAAAATATAGGACTGCCTTCATGAAGTCACTGAATGAACCAAACATGAGATTAGCAAATTCGTGTTGACATTTCCATAGCAAATTTAGCAAGCGCAGTGACGGATGGTGGAGATTTTGATTATTTAGTAAAAAAAACAAAAAACAAAAAAAAACATTGTACTAAACTACCTCTACATCAACAATTTAAAGGGGACACGAATCACTTAACGTAGTTATGATAATTTAAAGAACGTCTCTCATACTTAGTTTTAAAACTGGTGGCGAAAGGATTTTTCAAAACCTTGCCATTTGTTTCACGGTTGAAACACAGGGCGCCGCCATTGCTGTTGTGTCGCCGGACGTGAAGTCACTGGAGTGGTTGGCGCAACTGAGCAGCTACATTGAAATGGCATGGAAAAAGGAGCAGATTACTAAGCGAATTAAAGGAGGTATGTTCTGCATTGATCCTGATTTCACAGTGAAAGACTGTGATCAAAAGTTTGAAGCCCTATTTGCACGGGACTAGTTTTACCAGGGGCTCTCCGGTAATTTGTAATAACAACAGAGATCGTTTTCGATCTTAATACCGAGCGAATCGCCCATGCAAAGTAAAAATTACACCGCAAATAACCTAGCTCGTAACACAGAAGTCCTCTGATGATAATCCAGTGCGAATTGACATCTCTGATGTTTTTACTTTTTCGAGACTTGTTTGATTTACCGCTTTTTTCAACCTCTTGTCACTTAAGAAATTATAAAGGATGTGCTTTAATGCAAAGTTTGTACAGATGTTAGACTCACAAAGTGAAGTGTCGCTTAAGTAGCCTACTCACTTTAGACGGATGAAATAATTATATCAACCATCTGTAAAAGTGGGTCTGATTTAAATACCGTCAGGTCGTTGGTAATTTCTTCCCGTCCTTTTAACGTCTGGTCGGACTCTATTGTACGGCTACGTTAATTCTCAGTAAAGCTTTTACTGTTAGCATCTTTATTTAGCTATATTTATCACAATGAAATTGGCTAAAACTAACTGAAACCGGGGATAGTGCACCATGAAGTGTTGACAAGCCTCTCCTCGTTGCCGTCTCAGTCCGGAGCCGCTGAATCTCCTTCAACCTCCGCAGAAATGGGTCTCTCAAACATCCTTCTTGTCAGAGGCGCAAACGCGTGGGCCACTAGTTTAGTTGAGAGAAAATCTCCCTTTCTACCTCATCCTCTGACAGATTTTCCTCCTTAAACTCCTTCTTCTTCAATGGGCTCTATGCACAAGAGATGATGACGTATTTCCGGTGAAGTGTCAGAATGGTTGTAAACATCCGGTTACCACAGAGTGCTACCCTAACGTCAATAGCTACCATACACTGTGTGGTAGCTACGTCGAAAACCTAATCAAAACTGTCCTTGTTGTTGTTCTAACGGCAGTCTAACGGTTATTGTTGTGATTCGTTAATCAGAAGAACAAATATATTCTCGTTCACTAATCAGAAAAAAAAAATGTAAATTGCTCTGGGCGTTATGCCGTTTGCCTGACAATCCTCCGCACATCACCGACGGCGAATTTCGGCAGCTCCAACAAGCAACGTGTAAATTTGGCTGAATTTGACGTTGATTTCGACTCCATTGCTAACATTTTCTTTGTTATCTGGTTGGACTGGAAGTGGATGGGTACGGACCGGAAATGTCCGACCATCCTTATGCCCAAGACAGAAGTGCCGATGACGTAAGGAGTGACGTAGGATAAAGATGGCGGAGAGTACGCTCGAAAACAAGATTCAAGATGTCTGTGAAGGTTCTCAGTCATCCAGGTCATGTTAATCCAAAAAAGCGTTGAATAAGGTCAGCTGGACTTGTAGAATTTCTTGAAGACGTTTCGCCACTCATCCGAGTAGCTTCTTCAGTTCTTATAAACTAATGGGAAATTGAAGTTTAAATAGGAATAAACGCTGTGGGTTTAAGATTCAAGATCACTTTATTGATCACTTTATTGATCTCCACAGGGAGGTGGTTTTGTCTAAGCGTCCCAAGGTAACAAAGATTGTACAGACATGAGTTATAAAGACATTTCAAAGTGACTCAGTCCCTCAGTGTGCAGTTATATAAAGTATCTTGTGTGCTACAGACAGTGCAATCAGCCAAGCCATTAACCATTAGGCCGCTAACAGATAGAGTTGTGTATTCTGGTGGCTGTGGGGATAAACGACGTCCTGAAACACTCTGTCCTGCCGGTCAGTGAGAGGCGCTGTTGGCTGTGGCTGCTTTCCTTTCCAGCCAGAGTGGGGTGAAGAGGGTGACTGTCACAGTCCAGGATGCTCTGTATCTTCCCCATGTAGCACCTTTCAGTGACAGTCCCCTAAGAGTCCAGACTCCTCCCCAGAACCGAACAAGCCATGCAAATTAGCTTGTCCAGACGCCTCCTGTTCTTGTCCGTCAGGCTGCCACCCCAACAGATGACAGCGTACAGCACAGCACTCTCAACAGACTTGTAAAACTTGTGCAGTAATGCATTTTAAAAGCCGATTTTCACAATGGTTCATTATGATAAAACTCTGATGACAGATCAAAGCCTAAACTAGAACTTTGTGTAGAGAGGAAGGAAATGTTTTCCAACTTTTAAAGTTGGAGAAGGAAAATTATGTGCACACTGAGTCATTGTCTATGAAGGTTCTCAGTCTCAGTTCTCAGTCATGGTAATCCAAAAGGCATTTAGGTTAGGTTAGGCACTCATACTTCCCTGATCGACAGATAAGTATCCATCCGTAAATGGCGGTTAGTCACCAGATCTGGGTTCTTACAGAAACTAAACTAGCAAGTTTGTTTGGTTTTACCAAGAAATTTTCCTATTTAGATCTCAACGTACCACCAGTCAGCAGAAAATACATGGAACAGCAACACACAAGCTGCAACACACTATTTTCTCAAAACAAAAACCACTTCTATGCCACTGGTGTTGTTGTTGTTGTTTTGTTTTGTTTTTTTAACTTTACAAAAAGTAACAAGTAACTTACTTTCTCTGGTAACTAGTTACTTTTATAGTTGAGTAATTAAGTTACTAATGCAGTTACTTTTTGGGAGAAGTAACTAGTACCTATAACTAATTATTTTTAAAAGCAACATGCTCAACACTGAAACCCTTGAAGTTAGTTTTGACCTTTTTCAAATTCAAATTTGTTGTGTAATGATGGTGGGATGCTGCAACAATGCAAGTCCAGTTCACAGTTATTTTTGTGTGGGGGGAGAGTGTTATGTTACGTTATGTTATGAAACTCGAGACCCTCTTCACCTCCTCGTTCATGATGAGGAGTGGTGAGTGGCTGAGCTGTCTGGTCTTACGGAAGTAAATCAGTGCGTTTACATGCAGAGCTTAATCGAGCTATGCTCAAAATTCGACTTTCTCACTACAGTCCTTGTCCCAGTTTACATGCAGCGCAAGAAAATCGAATAACTGTTCTCTTCTTCCACACTAGGTGGCGATACGTGTCTTTTCAGCGGGATAATACCACGTTAATACGGACCGATTTCCGGGTGACCGATTACGTGATATAATAAACAAGAGTCGCTCATGCGTAGACCGCCATTTCAAACAATAACCAGGCGGATAATAGTACATTTTTTTAATCTTGTACGTAATGTCCGCACTACTTCTGATGCAGGTAAGATCTGTTTCTCTTCTTCTTCGATCGGCTTTCATGGACGTTTTTGCTCCGGGATCACACGCCAGGGCAACGGTGGTGGAGCATGCGCACACGCATTGTCCGGTGAAAACTCCGATTCCAATCGCATTATCTGGTTGTCTCAATCAATTATGAGAACTCCGATTTTAATCGGAGTAACGTGTTTACGTGCACTTAAGTTCTTCCGTTATAGTCCAATAATTCGTTTTTTTTTTCACGTGAATGATCATTTCCTTTGTTTCTGTTGTGTTGCGTGCCAGGTTGTTGTTGCGGCACCATGCCGACAGCTGTTCCATACAGCTCCAGAATTTCCGGTATCGCTTTCACAGCTAAGACAAATGTGAAAACCTGCTTCACTGGTGGTGCTGAAAGACGAGAAATATCGGCTGCTTTTTTTTTGCATGATCCTAGCATTCTTACTGTCACTTGGAAAAGTTGACCTGCACGGTTTCTTCCATACCGCATGAGCACAATTACCTTTCAAACACGTATAAACCCGTATAATCTTTGAATCAACGTTTTAGGGTGGAACAGGATATGTTTAAAACCACACAGACGTTTTTGTTAAACTGCATTTCATACATCACGCTGACAACTGGGTTTAACAAGTCTTCGATACAAGAAGAGAGACACATTGGTTGAGAAGGTTGTGTTTTAATGGTGCAGTCTGTCTGCATAGTGGGGAGTCTTGTGTGGCATAATGTTTCTTACCTTTGCTGTGTTTCCTCAGACGTTCAGCCTAAAACAGTCAGCTGGAGGCCTGAATACCTTCTTAGAGATCTGGAGATAGAGCATAAGAGAGACCATTAGTGTGAGTGATGAGGGAGACAGCAAATGTTTGATGACTGTAAAGAAACTGTAAAGAATTTTTAAGAATAGATGTTAAGTTAGATTTTTTTTTTTTTTTTAATTAGGTTGATTCAAGATTCAAGATCACTTTATTGGTCCCCACAGGAAAATTGTTTTGTCTAAGAGTCTCAGGATAACAGAGAACATATGTGAACCAGACATAAATAAATAAATAAATAAATAAATCCCATGAACCCACCTAAGTGAAGCCCTTCCTGTCTTGTATATCATATTCTGACAAGGCTGATAATTTAACCAGCATCACTGTTGCTAATGTTGTCCGCAATGTCTACTGTCTGCAATCTTCTGCTTTGCATGTGTTTTTTTTAACCTCCAGCCCAGAAGCACAACGTGACCTCGTTTCGTCCATGTCCCTAAAAATATGCAGTCCATTTGAATATGCCGACAGTGGCGCCGAATGTTTTCTGTGTCTCGTTTATTTTGTACTTCTGATTTTCGTCAAGAAAGGAAGACAACCTGTTGACTACAACTCCTTTAAAGCAACGTTTATCTAAATATATAGCGTTCACGGTGTTCACACGCTCTGCACACTTTACACATAATAAGCGCAAAGATCTCAGCGTAAGTGGAAGGAAACACGAACAATTCCAATTTAAGACGTATTCGCACGGGATTAGTTTTACCTGACGACATCCTGTGATTATTACCTCGACGTCTGTGTTTCATGTAGCGCATTCGCACAGGATAAACAGCTGTGTTTTACTCACATTCATGATCGGCTGTTATGTCTCTATTTACCTCACTCCACTGGGTGTCAGAGACAGTTGCAAGTACTTAGCAAATTATAATGGATGATAAAATATAATGTTATATCCCGGGGAAGACATTACCAACAACCTGGCGGTAATTAAATCAGCCCCATCTATGCCGATGAAGACATAATGGTTGATTTAATGGTTTCTTCCGTCTAAACGGATGAATAGTTCAGCGACAACTCGACTAACATCTGTCCAAACTTGGAATTATATCACACATTTCACAATTCTTAGGTGACGAGAGTCAGAAAAAAGGCGCAAATCAAACAAAAGTCGCGGAAAAGTAAAAACTCACCCCTAAGTCACAGAGATGTCGATTCTGTATTAGTATTATCAGAGGACCTTTATGATTGTTAGAAATAACAGACAGGTAAAAACTAATAGCGTGCGCCCGTGTTGAGAAATAGGTCACGTAAGACGCATCGACCATTGACTGGTCGCTGGCCGGTGGCTGAAAGTTAACTGGAAAAATGACTAACGAGTTGGAACGAATCATATCCTGCAGCATCATCCATATGACGCACATAAGTCAAATCCGTTTTCTCGTTGTTTTGTTTCCCAAGACATGTATTATTCTTTCTCTTTACATTTATTTTAACTTCTACTGTATATTGGCGTCTTATATGTGTATGTGCGTAAATTCTCAGAAGCTGCCTCTGCAGCTGGCTGGTTACGCCCACCCACAGCAATCATTCAAAGCCAGAGGGTTGAGATGGCAAACGGGAGGATAAAGGAGAGACCCCGGAAACAGTCGTCGAACAACTGGGCGAACGCACTGACTTTTCAGCATCGGGTGAGTTCATTTGTATTTCGTATCGTACTATCTATATTCATAATAAAACTAAAGGAATAAAAAATACTAAGCAAAAAAAGGAATAAAGGAAAATTAGCTAACAAGTCTGATACTGGAGACCTTCTACATCACCCCGATCGCGACGTATAATTTTTTTTTTTTTTTATAAAATATATTTAATTATGTTCTCTATTTATTACATCGAATCCGAATGATAACGTCAATAATGACTTTGTACCGTGTGCCATTCATTCATCAGTCATTCTAAGTCAGTCATAAATCCCTTAGGCTTAAATTATATTCTAATGCACTCTATATTTGTAACCAATTAAAATACATTTAATACTGTTAAAATATAATACTTATACCCTGTCAGTTGAAAGCAACTTTTAATATTCCGTTTTCCCTATTTCCTGCACAACACATTGCACATGCAAAGCATGGCAGGTACAGGACTGACTGAATGCACTTTGGGGGATTTTCTCATTGAGAAAAAGTGTGCTTTCCAAATCTACTTGCATTGGCCAAAGAGCATTGGTTTATATAAATATAAAATGTTACCTTAAGCACACCAGCATACCAGATGTGTGGGTGAACAGGTTTCAGGGCTTTGTGAATTTGGAGTTGAATACATTTACCGTCACTACCATGTGAATGGAACGCAAGACAGACTGGGGACATTTTGTTAGCACAAAACATGGGTGTGACTGTTACAAAGTTTCAAATAACCCAACTAGTCCAGTCACCTGTGCTTTATTTTTGAGGCTGTACCACGGCGTGGAAAATTTTCTTACACAAATAATTGACTTGTTTAAATAGAAAAAGAAAAAAAAAGTTGGACTCATGTAGAGAAAACTGCCACTTTTTTTTTTCCTTTTTCTAATTTCAGTTTCACGAGCTGCTGCTGTCATAATGTTAAATTTTGTTAAACTAGAGAGTTGCAAACGGCTTTTTAAACATTTCTTTTGACTGACTGGACTTTGAATGGTGTTGTAACAAGTTTAACTTGTTTGGTCGTCTCGAAGGTTGATGGTCGTGTGTGTAAATTTTACCTTCAGTGGGCTAGCTTATCAGTAGTTAACACTGGCTGTTTGAACTGTCAGCAGTCAGGCAGCAGTCAATGCATGCTGGCTCGGGAGTTTACAGCTGCCATAGCTGGGATTTTTTCCAGCCACGTCTTCAGTGACAGAGCTTGTGATGTAATCATCCCACTGTTGCAGATCTGCAGCCAGGACCCCTTGGTGTACACATTCGATTTTAAATGAGGAGAGCAAATTCCAAGTACAGTACTGTTGTCAGTCTGACTATGATAACTATCATACCATACATTTGCACATGTGGTTCAGAACAGAAAGTCAGAGAAAGCACAGGAGGAAGTCTAAAGAATGTTTCATGAATTTGAGACCAAGCTGCAGCAGAAGAATCTGAAAGGCACATGTATGTAAATGGTCTTGAATTTATGTTGCACTTTTCTACCTATTGGTACACGTTACAGTCATAACGGAACATCTACCCTCATGCATTTACACAATTGTGGTCAAATCTCTTTTCTTGTGGACAATCCAGTCTGACTTGTCTGTGTGTTAGAAGAAACACACCCTTAAATATCTGTAGATGATTGACAACAGGTACAAATGGATGCTCTAAGGAGTCGAACCAGTGTTCCATGACAATGCGCTGGCATAAAGGTCATCTGTTAGACAGTATTTGCTGTAGATTAAGTTTTATTTAAACTGCAGGATGCTGCAGGCAAGCTTGGCATGAACACCCTGTTGAGTTATCATCCCAATGGTAAATAGTTACGTACTTTTAGTAAATACAGCATTTTATTGACTCTTACTAATATTCCAGAATAGTAATGTAGAGCCTAGACTGAAACATCTCATCTCTGGCTGGTCATTTCAGTTTTAAATGTAGTCTGTTTGCCTTGAAATACAGTGCAGACATTAATGCCCAGTGGACCTCACTTCCCTTATAGTGCCACGAGGGATCTATGCAGAGCAATGTAGACGATGTGGCTACGCTGGTGTAAGCATTTATACTCACTGCACTTGTGTGTCTGCATCGTCCTGCACTTACACCACTAAAACACTAGACAACTGTATTTGGTTTCTCTGTGTGTGCTAATTGGAGTTGAGCAGCTCATCTTGGCTTTCACTATGATAAATTTTACTATAGACATTGAGTAGGTCATGTCTAATGTCTAACGTTAATTTGCCACAGATTCTTTGCCTAAAGTTTAAGTTGTTTGCTCCAAGCGTCTCATAATAAACATTATCTACTATCTATTCGCAGAAATGTAACAAGAGCACACGACGTAAAAGCTGCAATGAAACTGAGTATGCCAAAGTTCAATGTCCGTAGAACAAAAGTGAATAATTGAACTGTAAAAATCTGGCCAGAGTCACAAGAAACTCATCACTTCAAAGTAGAAAAACCTGTTAGAAGAGGAACTTGTGAACTTCCCTCTTTGTGGCGTAATCATTGGTCTGGAAGGCAAGAGAAAATTTTACCAAAACTAAAAGGTTTTAAACCATCACAATGTGATTTTATTCCATATGTTAGAAACCACACCACAAAAAAGTGTTTTATCATTTTAAGAATACAGCCAGAGTTTCTCTCTCTGCTCAGCACCAGACCTGATAATGCATGCTTTTATTTGTAATTGTAAAGATCATTGTAATTTCCTGTTTCCTCCCCAAAAAGAATATTTCACAACTTTAACTACTCCAGAACGCTGTTGCACATGTGCTAACAAGGACCAGAAAGTGAACTCACATTACACCAGTTTCACAATCAGTGCATTGGCTCCCTCTGCATTTCAGTATTGATTGATTTTAGTTTTTACCCGTCTTAACGGCCATAGGCCTTCTTATCTGTCTGAGCTGCTTTTACCCTACCAGCAACACACTACGTTCTGCAGTACAATGCTTTTCACCTCATGCTCACGAGAGTCTGGTACCACAGTGTGTTCCACCAATGTTTTTATGCAGACAGAGGGGGTTGTAAGTAATCCAGAAAAGTTGGAACACTTGTAGAACTTAGTAGCACAAGCTTTCAAGGCTGATTCAACCTTCATTGCTGCAGAACAGCTTTAAATTGTTAAAGGCCTGAAAAAAGACCTCTTTGTATAATTCCGAAATGTACATTATTTTTCAGTTTTGGGTAACCAAACCTTTTTCTTAACCTCTGGCTTTGTACCATTTGAAGCTATTCATTGGGCTTGCATGTCTTAAATTGCAATAAATAACTGGAAAGATTAGGGTGTTCTAAAACGTTTGACCGGTAGTGTGTATATATAGTCTATTTATATGAAATTGTATTTTAGTTAAATGATAATAGATGGCCCCTAAACACACACCACAACCTTTTATCTTAATTCATTCCATGTAAACGAGATGCATCTAAAATACATCATGTTTCAAAAAGTGGTAGATGCAGCGCAGATTGGCGATTCAGTTTCCCAGTGACTAAACCTGTGTGAACCAGTTCTAGAGAATATTTTGTTTTTACCATTTCAGCATATGCTAAGAAATACGTCCCTGTTCATTCTAATCTGTCCAGAATAGGACAGGACCTGAATTATTTGCTGCAGGTTGTGAAACCTCTAATCTGCTGCAGAAAATGTCCTTTCCATCAGATTTCTAAATGTGCTGCCGATTTAAAAACTACAGATGCATTTTTTGGAACACACATGTCTGACTTTCTGACTTTTAAGGACACTGCACATAACCCATCTTTGTGCTTTAGCTAATGCGTAACTTCTCTGTTATTCTAAACGTATTCTCAGGTTGGGACTCTGAACTGAATGGATAGGATAAAGGAATTCAAAGGGAAGATCCTTTTCATCCTCCTTTTTGTTACTTTGCTCATCATCATCTTCAAGTTACCCAGGACTAATTGGTCTGTCCCACCACCACGTCGGCCTCCAGCCACTTCCCCCCCAGTCACTAAGGACACCATCACTCCACTCAAAAATACGAAGCACTTGCTGGTGTCAGCCTTCATGGACCAGAGAGAGAAGGGTTTTGACGTACGCATCATTGGGATATTTAAGAGGGACTCCATCCAACCACTTCACTGCTTCTTCTGCTCTGCAGACCGGTTATGTAAGGAAACCACTCCGTCGAAAATTTTACAGCACTCAGACAACTTTGGTTTTCCCTACACCACGACGGATGTCCTGTGTCGGATTCCTCAAAACTGTGACGCCTCATATGTCACTCTTGTCACTCAACCAGAGAAGGATGCTACAACTAAACATACCTGGCTTCCCATAAGAAACAAGAACGAGAAAAAGCTGCAGTTCAACGTCACAGTCTGTGTCTCAAACTTGTTTGGGGACTACAACAATGTGCTTCAGTTCGCACAGACTCTGGAAATGTACAGGTCAGCACAGCAACAATGACACAAACCAAACTGTCTGATTCAAATCAGCTTCTTTCTAAAATAATGTCAACTTTGTAAAGGGTGTATTTATTTCAGTGTTCCTGTGTTTTGCATGAGTTTCTGTTACATTCCAAAATGGAGTAAGTCGAACGACGTGCACTAAAAACTGCGAACTAAAGAAACTCCCAACAGAACATGTGCATGTGCATGGGTTATTTTGACCCAAATGCTTGGGCTAACCCATGTAACCCAGAATCCTGAGTTGCTCATTTGAGCCAACCCAATGGATTTAAAATAACCTATACACTGGGTTATCTCATTGCATTACGATATTTAAAAATCACGTTCAGCCCAATTCAGTATCAAGGTGCTAGACTAGTAACAGAATCACACCATAAGACATAAAAATAACGACAACTCCACATTCTTCTTTTGTTTTAGTGATTTGTTACTTTCCTCCTACTTCTGCCTCCTTTGTGTTCTCCTAATCTTGCTAGTGAAATGATATGACAAATATAATATGATAGCTAGCGCAAGCTAACGTGAACTGTACTGTTTATTATGCTACGTTAAAGTTTGCAATGTGCAACGGAATAGTAAAGCAAAATGACAACTACACTCTGAGCAACCAGACCTGAAATTGTGAAAGCAGCTACAGCTATCATTGTAGTTAGCTGAAAACAAATACCACCAGAGCTGCATGAAAAACCTTTACCCCCCTTTTCTCCAGGTTGCTGGGTGTCAACAGAGTGGTCATCTACAACACGAGCTGCGGCTCAGAGCTCGATCGCCTGTTGCAGAGTTACAGCGAGGAGGGCTTCGTGGAAATGGTTCCCTGGCCCATCGACAAGCATCTAAAACCATCTCCTGGCTGGCACGTCTCACAGTATGGGGGGGACTTGCACTACTATGGCCAGTTAACCACCCTGAACGAGTGCATTTACAGATCCATGGAGCGTTCGCGCTACGTCCTGCTGAACGACATAGATGAGATCATAATGCCATACAAGCACAATGACCTGATGTCTTTGATGAAGACGCTAGAGCAGCAGAATCCAAATGTATGGTACTCTCAGTACACAAATACATTTGATATTAATGTTCAAAATTCAAGATATTTATATTCTCTTTCCATCTTACATGTACTATTCACATTCTGTAGGCGGGGGTGTTCCAGATTGAGAACCACATCTTCCCCAAGAAACACTTTGAGCCACAAAGGACATTTAACCTGCCTCAGTGGAAAGGTGTGCCGGGAGTCAACATTCTGGAGCACATCTACAGGGAGGAACCACAAAGAAATATTTACCACCCGTACAAGATGATAGTTAAGCCAAAGTACGTTACATTGGTCAGACTCACTCTGTTGAATCTATAATATATTTTGCTTTAAGATTAATTGTTTTTAAAACCCATAAAAACCTGAGAAATGTGCCCACTTAAAGTGCATCATTGTCTATGTAATTGTATGACTTCACATAACAGAATTAAATTTACTGAAAGATTAGATTATTATTTCATTAAATTGAAGTGAGGGAACACACTAGAGACATGCCACTCTCTATCTATTAGACCTATAGGCAGTTATATACACTGATCAGCCACAACATGAAAGTAAATAACATCAACCATCTTGTGACAATTCAATGTTCGTCTGGGTCTGTGTGTGTTACTTAGACATGTACCACCCACCTAGACCAGACCAGACATCTCCACCCCTTAGCAATGACCCTCCTTGATGGCAGCAGCCATCCCTAGCAGGATGCATCCTGACACAAGCACACACACAAAAAAGACTTGGGAACAACTGAAAAAACATGAAAAACGGCACAAGGTGTTGACCTGGCCTCTAAATTCACTAGATCCCAAACTGATTAAGTATCTGTGGGATGATCCACTGAGGCCCCTCAACTCAACCCGTAGGACCCAATGACCCTCACTAACATCCTGTGCCCACTTTTGAAGGCACAAGGGAGACCTACTTAATATTAAGAAGGTGGTGATAATGTTATGCCTGATCAGTGTATATACTATACTATAGGAACCACAGCATAGACTGGGTTTTGTTGTTAAAATAATTTAATTCAAGCCATTATTCTGTTTTTCCTTTTCATCTTTACACCTTAGAAACACATCGTCTCAACAAATTGTTACACAGCAGAATCCAAACGTTTAAGTGACCTATGTCTATGTGCTTCACAGGATGATAGAGCAGACCTCTGTGCATGAGATGCTCAAGAATTATGGACAGCGCAACTTTGTCTCACCACAACTTTGTCGGATAATTCACGTCCGTGTTGCCCTCCAGGGTTCATTAACGAAGGAGCAACTTCACGAGGACAAACGACTGTGGGACTTCAGTAAAAAACTGATTCTCAATGTGGACAAGGCTCTGAAAAGAGTGGGGATGCTGAGCAACAGTTGATGGATGGTTGGAACAGACGATGAGATGGACACACTTTGAATATGTCTGACAGTGACTATGCACTCCTCAGCAAAAGGGATATTTATGATTTCCTCTTTGCCTTTGTGCTCTGTGTTTTCTCTACTTTGAAAACAGTGCAGCTCAGTTTTTGACAATTACAGGTACAGTTAGAAGTGACCTTAGTCACCTCATCCCAAGGGAAGGATCTTGTTCAGCTGTCACATTTGGACTCATCGACTGTGTACAAACATACAGAGCAGTGCTTTGTGTTGAAGTCTGCTAGAAATGCAAATGTTTGGCCAGTAAATGTTTACAAGGTGAGGCAGATTCAGCATCGGCTGTGATTTGCATTTACTGCTAGTTAATAAATGTTAGCAAATCACAGCCGATGCTGAAGATGCCGATTTCAGGTGGAACTACTGTACTCATTTGAGAATTTCCACATAAAATATTGTGAAGAGAGGGGAGGGGTTAATTTGCACCTTTCTTGGTAAACACAGCCTTATTTGAAGTGATTGTTTTTCGCAGGTATTTTACCAAAGTAATTTGCACCCAAAATAATGAGCAACTTGCTGATTACATAGTGGTACAAAGTTTGTTGGGTTTCTAAATCATCAGGATTGAGGGCTTGGGTGTTTTTCTAGGTTTTCATAGAAAATAGAATAGAACTAATACAATTGCAGTGAACAACGAAGTAAAGCCCTCGATGAGCCAAGATATTCATTTGCACAGATTGTACCCATTGTTAAAATATTTTCTATACTTTACATGTTTTGCCAAGGGATTTGCACCTTTTGAATCGTGTTTCCATTTGGAAGCTTTTAATGTGTTAACGACATTCCTGTGGAGGTGTATCTTCAACACGTGACTATGAAGCAGACGCTGTGTATTTGAATTGTTGCTATGTAAACATGCCAAAGTGACTTCAAAGGCAGAATGTATAATGCACCATGAGCCACTTACCATAGACTTCCTAACGTATTGTCCATAGTGTGGCCGAGCTGAAGCGCCACTGCAAGGAGGAGTGATGCACAAGATCCACAGCTACTCCAGAGATCACGGAATCCAAGGGCCCTCTTACGTTTTCCACCGACACTATAAATATTTGATGAGCGTGTTCAGATGGGATGGATTATAATTGCTTGTGAATTGGGAGCTTAAGTGTACTCTGTCCGGTTCTAATTGTGTCTTAGAAGATGGAGATGACATGTCAGTTTTTTTATGCAGGAAGCCTACTTTCTACTGGGCAGCTCAGGGGACTAATTTTGTTTTGTTGTTTTTGGTATGGTTTTATTGACAACAATAAGACTGGGTTGCTGGGTTATTCTTAAATAATTAAATTAATTGATAAAAATCCCTCCTGTATGTCTGTTTCATGGTGTTTTGTGTTTCTACACTCAAAAAGAAAATGTACTTTTTTTCCTTGTCTCCTTGTCGCTGAGGGAGGGACATGCCCACCGAGTATGTTTGCCTGTTGAGCCCCGAAGCCGGGCACAGACGTAGGTCCTATGAGCTCTGGTCTCCAAAGCACTTCTCATGGCACACTCCCTCTGGGTCCCATCAAGTGCACACAGTCCATCTATTCCCCCGCCAAAGACCTCAAGCTCCCCACGAGGACAGACGGCACCGCCGACCCGAACCACCTCCTCTGCTCCTCCACCTCCACCTCTAGCCTGGCATCCCCAGCACTTCTCTTGAAGTTCAGGGGGGCCTCACTCTGAGCAACTCAGGGGACACGGACAGCGCTAGCAGCTGATCTCTGGAACACACCACCGGACACAACAGTCGCTCCACTGAACTCCACGCCCGATGACACTGCCAAAAACATAAAGTCCAGCAAAAGCAAAACAAAACAAAAACAGCACAAAAGGCAAAAACGAACAAAAAATTATTTTTGATATATAAATATATATCAGCAGATAAGAGCATTATGGAGAAAATGACCCGGCAGACCAGAAAAGATGCCAGTAAATAGCAAATGTGTGCTGTAGCAATGCCTAAATGCTAACACATCCTGTTTTATGTTTTTATATTTATTTATGGCCAAAGTTGATAAAAGGAAAACCCGTTCACACCCTCTGCTGCCATTTCTGCTGCTGCAGTCACTTCCAGAAAAACCGAAACCAATCCCTCTCCTAATGGAAACCTAAATACCAAAATATGGCGGGTAATGCCAAAACGTCTGCTTTCCAAGTGACTCAGTATCCTGTTCCAGTTAGAGTATACTCATCATACACAGGCAATTAAAATCAAAAAAGCCACAGGACTGGAGACTTGGCAGCCATTTAAGCCTGCGTGTGTCATTAGGTTTACATTGCCAGGTCTACTCAGACTTTCAAGGACATGTAAACCATAGACATAATAAAGAGTAGACGCCGCACTGGCTGCGGAGGCGCGAGAAATGCGCCCGCCATCTTGGACCGGTCATCCTATCCGTAAACCCACAAAGCATTAAGATGCCAGAGCACTGTGTGGCGTATTCCTGTCAAAATCGGCGCACTGTTCAAAACAGGGCTCGGTAAATTACTTTTCACAAGATTGAACATTATTATAATTAGTGTCAGTATCATAGCTACATGTATGACGTTTGCAGCCAAAAAAAACCCAAAAACAAACAAAAAAAAAACAAACAAACGTGAAAATCAGTTAAATATTCAGCGAGCTATAATTGATTAAATGCGCTGACACTTCACTGCGCCTGCCAAACAGATCACACTGAGTGGAGCGGGTGACCGGTCCAAGATGGCTGCCCCACGGCTCGTCAGCGTAGTAGCGGTCGATGCGGCGTTTACTTACTTTATTATGTCTATGATGTAAACTGTTACCAGGTTTTGCACGTGACGTCATAGCAAGCGGCCGTAACCAGCGTCTCCATGGTTACGGCCACTGAGTGGCAAAAAGTGACCGTTGAGCATGGAGATTAGCAGCATTAGTTTGAATCATAGCCTTTAATAGTGTCTACATTGTAAAATTAATTTAAAGTCAGGTGACGGGCTTTTGTGCGATGGACTGTGCCAACAGATCTGAAAAGTAGTCAGGGACATATATTTTTACAGGCTCTGGAAAGCCAAAGAACAGAGAAGTAAATGGGCCGCTGCACAGATACATTTCACCATGTCCAAAACCTTCCCCTCACACATTGGACTCGGACAAATCTTAAAAAAAAAAAAGCATCATCATTTGGAAACTATTTATTGAACATTTGCAACCAGATATCAGTTAAATACAGAAGTTTCATTTCTCTCTCTACATCCCCCAACAGCAGGGACTGGCTCCGCTTCATTATACTCTGTCTGAGAGGAGGGAATGTTACAGGACTTGGTAAAGCGCACGCTTGCGCTGGAAGTCATTTGGCTTTCTTGTCTTCTGATAATCAAGAGAAAACGAAATATGCGTCTGCCTCTATCGCGTTGAGTGCCGCTCCCTCTCCTCGCGGCGCCTTCACTTGCACTCGCACTCAGGCATTTTTTTTTTTTTTTTGTCAATCCTGCACATACAGACAATGGCAAAATGACACGAATAGGAGGCGAGAAGAGGAAAAACAGTCGAGACTCGTCCCTACTGGATGTGGTCTCGGGCGCGTAGCCGTGACTGAAAAGCTAAAAGTAAAATGATCGACATGAATATATTACAAAAATGGCAATTAGTCTTTAATAAACGCCTCGCCTCACCGCCTCCCAACAAGACCAGGGTTATAAATTAAAACTGTCCAAATAAAATCAATTAACCAAGACTTTGGGCCCATTCAGTTCCACTTCAAGACTGGAAAATCCTCATTGAAAACAAAACAAAAAAAACAAAACAAACAAAAAACAAAAAAAACAAAAAAAAAAACAAATGGCACTTTTCAGTCTCTTGAACTGGAATCTAGAATCTCGACTCCAACGAAATGGTCCCCAACCCTAAAATCAACTCTAATTTACATATATGGGTGAGGCGCTCGTCAAGCTTCCACCTGCGTTCGAGCAGTCGGCTCCCCGGAGGACACGGGGGAGGGGAGGGGGGCGGGGGGGGACTCTCCGTGGTCTCTGGAGGGAGGAAGGGTCGGGGCTAGGCCACGGTTTTGAAGGTCTGGAGTATGAGGTTGGTTTGATGGATGAGCCGGTTTGCACTGATGAAGACGTTTATCGCCCTGGGGACAAAGAAGAGACGCGGTGTCAGCAGGGTCGTAAAACCACGAGCGGAGAAGGAGTCGTAGCGCAGCTGCTTTTCAGACCTGCCGGGGCACTCAAAGTGACAGGCTTTGTTGCCGAACGACCTCAGAGTCACCGGCAAACATTCCTGCTCTACAGAGATTCAACAGGTTCCTCACACAAAGACAGCGCATACATTGCCTAATTAGGAATGGAGTGAAGATAATGGCACAGTATTCACATACAGAAAAGCACGGTCTTGTCTATTGTGCTAAATGTGTTTGTATTTGAAGTAGATAGATAGATCTGGCTTCTTTAAACGAGAAAAATAATTCAAGCACTCTGACATAGACATGGGAAATTATACAAATACAAAGGAATTTAGTGCAATGAAGCAACAAGGGACAACACAAGGCTGAAATTAAATCAGTATTGTACGTGGCCTTTTAGTGCAATAAACAGGATAAAACATGCCCAATTACACAACATACACTGTGGAATTGACCTTGGTAAACAAAGCTCATTGCTTTGTCATTTCTTTGGAACTTGAGCTGTCAGGAGTTCAACAGCACCACCCTATGATCAGTGCATCACAATGCTATTCTCTGGTCAGGAGGGGAAATGCACCAATAAATAAATAGTATTTAACGAGAGCAAGAGCAACGAGGGAGCGCTGATCCTGAGCGCTGTGGGAAATAATATTTATACAGTGGGCAAGGCAGGGGGCAAATGTAATTGGTGGCCCATGGGCAGACAGACAGGACTATTATCATATGTGAAATGTAATGTTTTAATGGCACGATTATTGTCAATACCGGTATACCACGACAGGTACAATATAGGCCGAAGGAATATTAATGTTCCATGTCCGTCTTCAAATTTTGGCCCACGATCGTCGCCCCGGGTTCAGCTTTGGCCCTCCAATGGGAACAATTTGGGCACCCGCGGTGTAAATGGTCCAGTGCGCGTTTTACATCTACCCGTTTTGTGCCGTCCTACTGTTGATTTGAGTGTAATTCATCTCCCAAAAGAAAAGAAATTACATAAATAATGAGACAAGGCGCAACCACTCACTTTCCGTCTTTGAAGTACGTTTTGAGGGTGTCGCTGAAGCTTTTGGAGTATTTCACAAACTCCTTTTTCTGATGCTCGAGGGCCTTGGAGGGCAAAGAAAGACAAAACAGACAAAACCAGTTAGAAACCAGGAGGAGATGTGGGACAGTTCCAGTTGTGCAAATGAATTCGTTACTCACTCTGCGATTCTGGTACTGATATTTCTTAATGACATTGTTGACCGTGTCCAGGAGCTCTTTTATGGCGCTGGCTATGTCTCTGTGGACAAAGGGAAGCGGCGGTGAGAATACTTTTACTACAGGGGTTTGTTTTTAATCTATGGCACATGTAAATCAAATACTTATATGAAGAAAAGGCTAGAGCACATGTCAGTCACATGTTGGCATAAGCCACCACACAAATATTTAGTGGTTGGCAGTTACCAACATGCTAGTGGCAGTTAACACAGCCACTCTGGCTAATTTTTTTTTAAATTGTAATGAAAATGAGACAACGGCGCTTCACAACCGCGAACACGGTTGTGAAGCGGCGAAGTGATCGCCAACATTCAACAGCGATTATTTCTCGATTGATCTCCGCTGCCCCTGGCAACGAGGTAGACACAGTCGCCCCTGGAAACCAACAACCCTCAAATTTAACTCACTTAATAACAAGGAAAATGGTGTATTTTCCGAATATATAACAATACTTATAACAACAATAGTTATAACAATAACTAGGAAGCTAATTTTGCACGAATAAAATCTCTGAATCATTATTTTGAGTGACATTATTGAATAATTTAGTTGTAAGCCGTGCTCTAAGCAGGCTTTTAATATGCGAAGCGACCCTTTTCATTAGTATAGACTGCATATTTTCATGTAATAGGAGCTTTAAGCCTACGCAGAAACTTAGCAGAGCTGAATACTTATTTACATTTAAAAAGTTTGTAAATCTTTTTTTTTTTTTTTTTTTTTAAATATTTTTGGGAAGAAAGGCAGGAATCAAACCCATAATTTTCTATCAACAAAACTGCAGCTAAAACCTTTGGAAAACAACTAGCTACAGTGGCTGGTGAACAAAACAATGTTGAGCCCAAGGTTAGGTGTGTCAACAATGGGACGTCTGCTGCCACAACATGACACATAAGCACTTGTGAGAACAGGAGGTGAAGAAACAAAAACCAACATGCTGTAATTACTCGTTTGATCACTCGTTTGGCATGTGGAGCGATCATAATTAGGAGTATCAGAGGCCTTCATCACACCCTGTGTTCACTGGCCCTGCTCCTGGAGTGTTTAATAAACCAATTTAATATGTAGTTAAGTGTTTGCAGTTTATATGAGATCAAACTGACTTTGAGTAAATATTTGGTTAAAACAAACTGTCCATCAGTTTTCATTGTTGAAGAACCACTTATTTCACATTGTATGATTAGAGCAGTGTTTCCTAATCCTGGTCCTCGGGGAACACTGCCCTGCGTGTTTTAAATGTTTTCCTCCTCCACCGCACCTGATTCAAATGATGAGCTCGTTGACAAGCTCTGCAGTGGCCTGTTAACGAGCTGATCATTTGAATCAGGTGTGTTGGAGCAGGAAACATCTAAAACATGCAGGGCAGTGTTTCCCGAGGACCAGGACTGGAAAACACCGGATCAGAGTAAAAAAAGTAAGTTCTGAGTTTAAAGTCAGAGCTCAGTTTTTTCCCCCTCCCAGTGGCCCTAATCCTCTTCCGTAGAGTAACGACCAGTCTCTAAGGTTTGACACGCCATACTCCTCGCACCACATCGAATGTGCCGTCGTGAAAAGAGGGATGGGTGGAATGAGGAATAGCAGCAGCACATTTGACTGTAAAATGCGCACCTGGTCTCGCGTGCGCGCGCGCGCGCTCGCTAGCTAGCTGCTCGCACTCACTTGATAGTTTGTAGGAAGCGTACTCTGTCGTTGATCTCGTCTGGGATTTTGCTGAGGATGTGTTTCAGAGCTCTGGCCTTCTCGTTTAGGTCCTGGAACTCCTGCTCAGGCCGATCGATCATAAACTCTGCAGGGGAAAAAAAAAACTAAACATTATTACACCATTTCAGACACTTCGCCCAGGTATCTCAGATGTGTTGAGAAATCGTCATGGGAAAGGGGTTTTTGCGTAACGGTGTTCCTGTGTTAAGGCCACTGTATCCGAAGACCTATAAACATCCTGACAAACCTTCCAGGCTTCTCTTGCGTCTTGTGTGAAGAAACGCCAGTTTGACTTACGAGACACTTCTTTCGCTATCGTGCGACTACCCTCGTGACCTCACCTTCCACATCGTCCGCGGCCATGCGCAGTAGGGATTCGGTGAAGTCGATCTGGACGTTCTTTTTTTCCAAGATCTTCATTATGATGTCCTGAGTAAGGCCCGGGTTCTCCCTCTCCGCCTGGAGAAGAAAAAGATGCGTTCATGCATGCAGGGCGACGAGGAAAAGGAAGCAACTCGTACTCAAAAATTAAAATAAACTACAGCTCATACACGGTGTGAGCAGCTCAGGTGAACTCACAAAAAGATGAATAATTCAACCTCGAGCTGCACCAGCTGGGAAGCAGCCGGGGACAGAGGAGAAACTAATCTGAGAGACAACAGAACAAAAGAAGCCCGAATGTTGTAGTTAAACAGCTGTAAGGCGATCACATCTCCCTCTGGGCTGTCCGGCGACAAAGCTGCCTCTCCATCCTTCACTGATATTTAATCTGCACACGCTGTGAACACAACTGCTCCACCTGTGCTTTTATTACTCCGCTGCAATCAGAGCAGGGTATGTGCCAGGCAGCAGGAGTTGTTTTTTTGCTGGCCTGAATATCAGCACCTCTGATGTTCTATTAATAACTGCCAAGTTAATTTGTTTGATTTAGAAAGAATGAGGCGCTTCATTTTAATGAAGAGCAAACTGTATGAACAACACGTTGTGGCGGAGCCCGAAATTTTCCATTGGCTACTATCAGTTCGTGGCTGGGTCTCAGACTGCTATGATGTCATTTGGTTTATCATTTTGGAAATTAATTAAATGTTTGAGAACGTATACTGGCACAGTTTTGTTTCGGGCCGGGCGGTGTATGACCTCGATAACACAGGTAAGACAAGGTGCCATCCTGACACTGGAAGCTGCTCCAAACGGAACTGCAATCCCAGCCATGGTAAGGTACACACACACACTGAAGGAAGGGAGCGATCACAAAAAGTACAGAAACAGCTTCATTCTCCACGCCACTTAATCAAATCATTGTCTCGAATCAAAGATTACAGGAAGGTTGACGTGACGGAGCGGTAATTACGTGTTGTGGTTTGGATCATACCTTTTTGAATGCCGCTCTGAGTGTCTGAGCTGCTGACAGATTAATCCTTTCCAGCTGAAGTGGGGAAAGAACAGAATAAAAGACATATATGAATCAATGCCAACAACAGTAATAAAATAATACAGTGGAATTTATTAATAATGTCCCGTTGAACACAATAGTCTTTCATAAAGATCAGGTTTCAATAAACTGCAGTTGGAATCTGTTTTCTCTGTGACTGAGAAATTTCCTTGTTCCTGTCAACGAACTCATCTCATCTAATCCTCACCCTATTACCCATTGTGATACAATGTAATTAATATCCCCGATAGAAAATGTGACGAAAAAGAAAAGCAAGTTGCGCTAGATGAAGTGTCCGCTCCCTTTGAGTGGGAAGGAGAAGAGGAGGGGTGAGGAGAGGGCACCGTGGGCAAGAAAGAATTTAGAAAAGGAGGAAATCTGGCTTGTGCTGACACGCTAACCTCAAAGACGCAGAGGTGACGGCCTGGGATTTAGATAGATAAATTCCTTTATTCATCCCCGAAGGGAAATTAGGTTGTCACAGCAGTCCGGTATTTGGGTACAATAAAATACAATAGAATAAAATACTGAGGTATTAAAAATAAAGGCAAAGGTAAAAACACAGAATAGGACAAGGACACTTAGAAAACACAAGATACATAGGTGCAGTGGCAGGATGAGAGCAGTAGTCCTGATGATATGATGGTAGTGTTATTGTAAATAAACAATATATAGTAGTAGTATAGTATGTAATAGCGTGGCCAGTGTGAAAGGCCTTATAGCAGTAGAGAAACATCTGAGGACGGAAAACTTGAAGACAGGTGTGAAAGTTGCTCTGATTTAATAGAATTAAGATATGCTGTTGTTGAGGTGTGGTCTGTACTAGCAGGACAGTTGTGAGCATCGCTGTCTGCTGTTAGTGTGCCAGTCATGGCCATCTTTGTCTTGCCAATGTGTCTCCAAGGATCCAGTTCTGTAGCTATTTATCGAGATCAAATATCATACGCTTTTCTCAGGAATGACCGACTCCACCCTCAAGGAACACAGAAGCTTATTTTGTCAACATTAAGTGTTGTTACCTCATTGAAAACTGGATACATCACGGCGTACAGCGTCATGGATACCATGGAGTTTGTCTCCGCTTCATTCTTCATCTCCTCCATTGTCATCCTCCAGGGAGGAGCGGCTCTTGTTGAAACGGTGAGGAGGAAACCTGTAGCTCACGCACTCCCACACATACACTCACCCACTCACTCACTCACACTCGCACACAGTCCGAAAACCACACAAGCTCCAGAGTGTCAAGGGGCTGAAAAAAAACAAACAAAGATAACTTTTAGACAGGACAATATAGTTGCCTTTCCAATAATGTGAGAGAATCACACACAAAAAAAAAAAACTTTGGTGACATTCATGCAGCCACACGGAGTTCCAAGCAGCTAGCAGGTGATTGACACTGGGACAAAGAAGAACAGTGTCGGCATGTACAGATTTTACAGATAATACATGTAGGAACTAATCTCATTCAGTATCGGCTCACATCTACTGATATGGTGATAACAACACGCCGGAGTGTCAAAATCGGCATTACCAGTGTGTAACGACATACGCACCAGTAAACGGGCTATGTCAACAGTACGACATACCACAGCTTGATGTTTAACCTGGACGGGAGTGGCAGTTACATGTTGCCTTGGTGATGACAGCAAGTCTTACGAGATCAAACTCTAGATTAACCACGTCGTGTACGTTTTTGAAACAAGAAGGTCCCGTTATAAATAGAAGCCCTCCCTCTTCTTTCCCGTAAGCCTTGATTTACACTGGGATAAATCCAGGGGAAGAAGACAATGACCAAAAAAATGCTTGGAACTGTAACTTTGTTCATAGCTGAATATCATTTAGATAACCCACCCACACTCATCGAGTATTTTACCAAATATTTAGGACATTAAGAAGACCGAGGTTACTACTAATCAACTAAATAGCGATGGCTGGTTTAGTGAGGGGTTTAACTGACTAGAACACTAGCGAACTAGATGCAGCCTCAGGTAACTGCTACACGGCTATCTGGACGTGGCTAACTAAGTAGCCGATGGAGCATTAGATGGGGTTAGCTGTCTGATTTTAAGCAATAGGCTCCTAAAAATCATTGTTAGAGCAGCGACGGTTGGCCGAGGTGACATATTTATCGAGATCTAGCCGTAAAGATGTCCATTTGAGGCCTGTGGTCGAGCTAATCGATGGTAGCGAATTGCTAGCAGGGAATAGCGTAGCTTGCGTGCTAGCGCTAGTACATTTGGATTTGGAGACGGGCTAAAACACGTCAACAAGCTGCTTAAGGAGATATGTGTACGTTAATGTATGTGTGTGTCCAATGTGTACTCGCATCTACCTTCGGTTTGACTTCTTAAATGAGCTGGTTACGCCGTCGGTTGCCTTTTAGCTGCTATGTTTTCTTTACAAGTTAAGGCGGAAGTTTTTTAGGACTGGCCCGATTGACATCTTCCGGGACTGTTGCTACGTAAGCACACACCGTCCAATCAGAAAGCGGATATATGGAACGGATGTGACGCCATGTCTATATTATTTTTTCTTTAGAACTGGTATTTATGGCTTTTTGAACATCCCACAATGTGGTGTCATATTAGATTAGATTAGATACTTTATTTATTTAACACAGGAACATTTTGATGACACAAAAAAATATATATATCAAAATAAATGAGAAATTTCTACTACCTCTCTTTCTTATCCTTTGGCAAATGTCACCCTCATTAGTGCTGAAGTCCGTCCATTATTTTTTGACATCTGACACTGTTACTTATTGTTGGGTATTGATGTTATACATATGGTGGTGCAAGTTGTTTGTTGACCCAGACTTGAAAGAGACGTTAGAGATACATAATATTGCATTGTGCTCTATCTAGGGTGTCATCCATAATTCAATTTAAATTGAATTTTATTTATATAGTGTCAATAACAATACAAAGTGAGACGATTTACAAAAAATGGCCTAAATCCTCCAGAGTAAGCCTGAAGGCGATGCAGCAGTTAGTAATAAGACAGAAATTGTAATAAGACTAGAGGACAGCAGTTCAGTGCCTAAGAAGAGAAAGTACAAATTAGGAACTTGGTGCCAGAGAGAAGATAGTAGAGGACATGTGCTCAGTGCATGGTCCCCTGGCAGCCTAGGCCTATAGCAGCATAACTAAGGGATGGTTAAGTCCAGCCCTAACTATCAACTTTGTCAATAAATAAATAAATAAATAAAAATTAATAATAAAAATAAATAAAATATAGGTAAAACCTAGTAGATTAAAATATTAAAATAATAATAATAAAAAAAAAAAACAGCGTAAGCCAAAAAAAAAAAAGTACTGAATTAGTATAAGTAAGAAACAGGGAAGAAGTTTATACATTATACATAGGAATCATAGTAAGGTGCAATAGTGTTCATTAACATAAATAACATGGAGTTATATATTACAGTTGTTAACAGCTGGATAGAGCATGCTAGGAAAAAGTCCGGTAGCATTCACTGTGGGAGTGGAGCTGCATCTGTTGGAGAATGAGCTCCACTGTCCCTCTAATATTTGATGTAGTGGATGTGATGGATTGTCCACGATGGAGGGCAGTCGCTCACTGAGATAAATGTCTCCAACTCCCTGCCGATCACGTACCCAGCCTTTCGGATAAGTTTGGCGATCTTGCTTTTGTCCTTTTTGCCGGTACTGCTCACCGAACAAACCAACAAACAACAGCAAAGTGCAGGACACTTGCAACAGCAGACTGGAAAGAACGAAAAAAATTAAAAACAATAAATACATAAGTCAATTGTCTAACTGTGGGATTAATCAGTAATGAAAGTAACTGCTTGAGATAGCATTGATTGCTTTGCATTCATTTACCTTAAGACAGTTTCAGCTTCTACCCATTGCATTCGGCACATGTCAAAGAGGTCAAGGATCTCATCTTCTCATCTTATCTCATTTTGGAGAAATGTGGA
>NC_061786.1:16221526-16249887 GCF_022458985.1 Mugil cephalus
GTTTTTATGTTATCCTATGTTGGTTTCACTGGTGTCGGCAGTTATATCAGTCCATTACACAGACTCATGATCCTCAGCGAGTGGCTGTATTCAAAGAGAAGGGTTGTAAGTGTAAGAAGAGTCTCAGGGGGAAAAGCAGCATTGTGAGCCAAGCTTTCCTCCTCAGTGTGATATAATGACCCACTCAGTGACGGACACTGTCTCGTTGCCTACTTTGCTTTCTTCAGGCTGGAGCCAAGGTGTCTCCCTCCACTCTGTTTGCAGTGGCCAGTATACAGGAGGGCTGCGCATACATCAACGGCTCCCCACAGAACACCTTTGTGCCGGGGGCTATAGAGCTGGCCATGCAGAATGGCGTGTTCATCGGCGGCGACGACTTCAAGTCCGGTCAAACTAAGATCAAGTCGGTGCTGGTGGACTTTCTGGTCAGCGCAGGTATCAAGGTGAGGGATAGGACGGAAAATAACTTCCCATATGTTTCTCCTTTAACCATCTCTTGTGTCAAGTTGCAAGACTGCAGGATAAATTAATAAAACATCCACATCTATCATTTCAAAAAGTTGAGAAAACCAATATAAATAAAAACTCCAAGATTGCTTTGTCTACAAACGTGTCAGGATTCCTTGCACTTTATTACTTGATATCATTTCCTGCAGCTACAGCTGCAACAGCCCCACTTCATGTCATCTAAGAGACCCTAATAAGTGTGTCTGCCTTTGACAGCCGACCTCCATTGTCAGCTACAACCACCTCGGCAACAACGACGGGAAAAACCTCTCGGCCCCGCAGCAGTTCCGCTCCAAAGAGATCTCCAAGAGCAACGTGGTGGACGACATGGTCCAGTCCAACCCCATACTGTACAAGCCTGGAGAGAAACCTGACCACTGTGTGAGTCGGAGACCCACACAAAGAGATATGATGAGTCCAGTATGTCTGCAGAAAGAAAAAAAGAAAAAAATCATCCATGTTATGTTCTGTTTAATTCCAGGTGGTGATTAAGTATGTTCCTTATGTGGGCGACAGCAAGCGTGCAATGGATGAGTACACTTCTGAAATAATGATGGGAGGCACCAATACTATCGCACTGCACAACACCTGTGAGGTCAGTTCAAGCGGTTTCAGAAACGAGCAGATTTCAGGGTAAAAACTCTGAGAGCCATTTGTCTTCATCTGACGGTAGCTGTAGAGCTGTAGAGAGGCTCAGGAGAGCTACAGCCGACTGTTAATCCTTCTTCATAGGCCTTATAGCTAACTCAAAGAGACGCATGCAGGGCGCTAACATGCTATAGTTATATCGTGTGCACTCTAGCTCCCCAGCATTACTATGCAAAGACATAACAAAGATAAGATGAGATAAGATAAGTTTCTTTTAAACATTCATAACGGAACAAATTATGTTTTAAATGCAGCCAGTTCAGATAACATTGTTAAATAGACCTAAAGACACCATGTGTTAAATTTGAAAATTGTCACCTTGATTGTTAATGATCCAGTAACAGTTGGTCTCATTCCATCTATATAAATAAAGCAAACACTGCATTAGAAAAGAGACTATACCCTGCCCAAAGTTTGCCTTGCTTCTTCTAAAATTGCACCGTTAAACTCAAATTCATCAGTCTTTTTGTTGTACCAGGACTCTCTACTAGCCAGCCCGATCATCCTGGACCTTGTCATCCTGACGGAGCTTTGCCAGCGCGTGACCGTCAAGCCCCAGGGGGAGGACTTCCAGTCCTTCCACAGCGTCTTGGCGCTTCTCTCCTTCCTCTGCAAAGCCCCGCTGGTCCCATCAGGGACTCCGGTCATCAACGCCTTCTTCCGCCAGAGGTCCTGCATAGAGAACGTCATGAGGTGTGGATTAATTAAGGCTTCGTTTTTTCCTTTAGGGCCATGACACGGCAAGCCAACGAATGCCTGTGGTGCTGTCCTTTAGTCTGACCTTTTAGGCAGCTTGCAATGCATATTTATCCCGAACAATTAAATACATAATATACCTTAACAACATCACGATCTTCTAAAATAAGACAGTAGCTCAGCATGATTCAAGAGAGTACTACACTATTTGATGGTTTGTCTAGAGTTGATCCTCTTGGCATGTGTGGCAGCTCATGAAGCAGTTGTATCGAACTATTATGTCAAAAAGTGGCTTCGTCACGTGACTAGTGATGTATGAATCACTTTACTGCTTCAGTCGTCATCGAAAACCTGTCACTGGTCTTTTGGTCTTGGCTCTTTGGGAGAGTTGAGTCGAGCCTATGAAGCAAATAGCAACTGAGATTTGATTTGACAGTGCATTCAGTACTAATTTATTCTATAACATAATGAATTGATGGTGCATCATGACAACTGCAGTCTTGTAAAACGTTTGTGTGGGTTCAAACAGTAACAATTTGTTCAAACTTTGTTCATATTTTAGCATCCAGCGTACTGAACTCTCACTAGACAACATCTTTCCAACTATTGGCAACCTTTTATTTAATTTAGAAATAAATATATTAATAAAAAAACAAATTTAATTGTGTCGGCTTGAAAACATACAACTACAAAGTGTAGTTGGAATGTGAATGGCAAATCAAATCCCATACAAGCATGGACAAATAGATGACGCATCTTGATTGTGTTATGTTTTATTGTCCTAATCGAGCACTGTGCCATTGTAGGTTCCAGTTATGAACCATTTTTTCAATCAACAAAGAGACTATTGCCACCTGCTGGTGTGCAGAGTTATTTCCTCCAACGCATGTGCAGAATTTTGGTCCAGACATCACGGTCGGCCTTTGCTGTCAGTAGTTCTTTGTCATTTTGGCGTGCTGTTGCCTTTACTTGTCGGGGACCCAGGCATTTGGTTTCATCGCGTTTAAACCCGTCTCCCACCTTGTCTTTTTCAGAGCGTGCCTTGGCCTTCCCCCTCAGAACCACATGATGCTGGAGCACAAGCTGCAGAGGAACTTCCTGCCTCAACCTGCAGCCTTCATCTCGGACGACGTAGCCTCTTTGAAAAAGGTTCCCGCCCTTACCAACGGGAGTCACAGACCGCTAACAAATGGCATATACGCACATGCGGACGATGCAGCTCGTGCATTATGACTGCAAGTACAACACTACAGCCCAAAACAGAACTGAAACTTAAGACAACTGAACATAATACCTTGTTTGAAAAGAACAAAGACCCTCATTGACCAATCATTGCTAAACCGCAACTTTTAAACCTTTTAGGTGAACTTAATTTAAATTTCAGATATTGTGCAGTAGGTAAAGTTTTTTTTTTCTTTTTCTTTTTCGTCTCCTCACTGATCTTCATTCATGTAGCATCATCTTGGGCTCACAGTTTTGTGTCCAATGCAAATGTGAAATATAACTGTACAGCATACTTACATATCTTTGAATAGGTTTTACCAGCCACTGTTCAACTGATCTTGCAGCTGTGACAATGGATCCGATAACTGCTGTACTGTATCTGTTGTGTTAGTGGATGTCCTGAGGGACATCTTCTTCTCTCTATTGTTGACATTCTCTGTATCCTCCCAGATGTTTTTGTGTGCCGTGGGCTATTTATATAATCAATAAACATTGAAATAAATCCACCTTAACATGTTTGACGAACCGATTAATTATCCTGTGTCTTTAAATTCCCTCTCATCAATTAGTTCTAACCGGTTAGTTAAAATGTGCACACACCACATTGGACACTGAGTATTGAAACTTAATATTATTTGTGATGCAAATGATGTGTAGTATTTTCCCCAGGAGAAGAGTTTTAAGAATCAATCACACAAATTGTTGTTTTTCCTCACAATGATCTGACAAAAGCAGAAATCGCCCAAATGTAAGTAAGTGCTTGGACACAGGTATTTTACAGTGATGGTAATGTTTTACTCAGAACTTAAAGAAAACATAATGAGGTCACAACAAACTGATGACACGGTCAAAAATACTCAAATAATATTTTGAATATTTGACTTAGCTCAGTATAGCATGACATGTAAAAAAGCCAGCTCGCACACAATTAGTTTTTATGCCACACAGGCATAAAGTGGAAGTGCTTGAAGTGTAAAGTGATGTAAATGCTGTTATTTTTCTGATAGATGCAGCTAGAGGATGCCTTTCGGTCACTTGTAAAAATAAATGTCACGTTTGCTTCTACTGCTGTTTGACGAGGATCAACCCAGTCATAGAAACTAATTCTTCTGAAGATCCATCCATTGTGCAAAAAATATATGACACATGGAAAGTATCGATCTAATCTAATCTAACCATGCACCACTGAAATATGATTTAGGATATATATATATATATATATAGTTTTCCCAGATGCCAGTTAATTGAATATAAAAGCTCATAATTACAACAAACTTTTATTCTGGTTTCCTGCTGAAAGAATATATCCCGAGAACACCCGTTTCCTGTTTGTCATCACTTCCGCTGCCGTTGCTGCGACACGGGACGTCAACAGCTATGGCGGACAAGGAGAAGCGCCGGGCCGGGGTTCCTCCTCCCGGGATGCCCGTGGGCAAATCCACCAAATCGGACAGCGACCGCGAGTTTCTGTCGCAGGCCGGAGTGGGAGACCTGCTGCGCGGGGCCATCCTGAAGATGGTCGAAGCCAGATCGGACGATCCCATCGGGTTCCTGGCCGACCACTTCTGCAACCTCGCCTCGGTGACGGACACCGGCACAGCTGGATGCGGGGACGAGGACCAGCAGCAGCTGCAGCAGCAGCAGCAGCTGAGCTCAGGCACGCACGGCGCAGGCGCGCAGGAGCAGCAGCGTCTCAACCGCGCGCTGTGGCACCTGCGGCTGGCGCACCACTCCCAGAGGTCTGTGCAACCAGTAGCATAAAGGCATAATAAAAAACTGCATGTCCTGATTTCTTTCAGTGCAAAAAAGTACATTGTGTAATTGTACTTTTAATGAACAATATATTTTATGAACAACTTATTTATTTATTTATTTATTAATTATTATTATTATTATTATTATTATTATTTTAGAATTAAGTGCAATATTGCTGCCATCTGCTGTTTAGTCTTTGCCTCAGTGCTGCGTTTTGTTTGCAATTCTAACTGAAATAGTGCAGTCCTGATAGAAAAATTGGGATTGGGTGCCAAGTTATTTGAATTTTGGCTTAATGTCTGCTATGCAATTTCTCACTTTTCATCCACACACAATTTATCCAGCAGGACAAATCAGACCCTCTGGCGGGCCAATTCTGACCCTCAAACCATATGTTTAACACCCTTGTCTTGACTCAAATCAAGCTTTATTTGTAAAGCACGCTTTAGAAGACAACGGGCAATCGAGGTGCTGTAAAACAACTATCACAATATGCAGGGATATAGTTACAGATGCTATGTAGGGAGAAGAAATAAAATGTGTTTACTTAATCATTAGTCAACATTTATTTTTTTTTCCCAGAAACACATTCCCATTAAAATTTTTTCCTCAGAATTTGTTAAAATATTATAGCAAAACCAGCAAATATTGACGCCCCAAATGTTGTACCTCTGAATTATAGAATTAAATGTATATAGGCTGCATCAAAAAGCTGCTTTGTGCCAAAGATATACAGAAATGAAGCCCTGTTGTGTTAACACTGATGTTGTCTCAAAGCTGAAAAAAGGTATGATGAAAAATAGTTCATTCTTTCTCAGCCATACACACTAAACAAAGATCTCCTTTCTGCTATCTCATTTTTTTCCACCCAGATCTGCCTTCAGCAACAATGTCCGCGTGGCCTACGACCTCTTAAACCTCACGGGGCCTCGAAGATGCGCAACTGAGGTTCCTGAAGGCCCTGATGGCTCCTGCACCGACAGCCCCGCTGACGGAGGCGGAGGAGGAGGAGGAGGAGGAGGAGGGGGAGGAGGAGGAGTGAGAGGGGGCCTATACTCACAGACTCTCGAGTGCCTGTGCAGTGAGGGTGGGGTCCCTGCCTCCACCTCCGCCCCGCTCCTGCGGCGCCTCCATTGCCAGAACCACGAGGCCGTCCCTTACGACGTCTTCCGCCACGGCGTGCTCACGTGCGCCGTTTTCTCAGACTACATCCGGCAGGCTCAGAGGCTCTACGCCGAGGTGTGCTGCCCGGACGAAGGGCCCGCCTCCCGGGCGCTCTGCCAGGCCGTGCTGGGAACCTTGAAGGAAGCTTTAGAGACCTCCCAGGGCTCTGAAGCAAACTGCTGTCTTAACGCTAACACTAAAGCTAACTCTTGTCTGGAGGCTAACGTGAAGGCTATCCGCTACCTAGAAGCCAGCGCCAAGATCTCCCCCTACAAGCTAGCTCAGGCCATGTCCGAAGGACAGACACGGGGATCCGGTGGAAACATGGACGCGAAGGAGTTTGAGAATGCAGCCGCAGAGTTGTTCATCACTCGAGTGAAAGTTGTGTCCTAAATTTTCTGACAGCAATAGAGAATATATCCTAGAGTAAATAATAGATAACCTTAGAAAAAGACTGACACTAAACTCACTAACTCCGCTGTAAAACACATCTAATGGCACTAATGAGAAACGCAAAGGCAGCTGTGCATGTTTGAGTATGTGGATGTAGACGTCTGTGGCCGTGTCTACACAGGCAGTTACTTTGTGAATGGCAAGGAGCTCTTTTCCTGTACTGTTTACTCCTTGATATCAATATCTAGGCTAATAATTTCTATCACTCTTCACCTCTTGACTGTGAAATGCTTGGGTTAGAAAATAACTCTCTGTATCTTCAGTGGAATCAACATTCCTGCCATGAACTCACATTCCTTTCAAACGAAATCACTTTCCTCTCTTGTTGAGACCGTCGGGGTTTACATGTCGTCTTCTGTTGCAGCAGAAAGTCGGACATTAAGGATGTCATAAAGGAAGATTTGTGCAAACTTATTGTTCTGTGTTTTTATATGAGTTGTGGCACTAAACACATGCGAAGAAAGAAAGAGCTCATATCACGCATTTGAAAAACACTTGCCAGGCTGGAATAAAGACGCTTCCCTTCACATGAACTGAAGGGACACGTGCGGGACGTAAAAGAGAGCAAACGGAACCACAGCTTCTCAAACAACCCAGTCTACCAGTTCACAAAAGAGTTTGTGATTGAAAAGAAAAACAGAAGCTTTACACCAATAAAAGTTCAAATTATAATAACTGAGGTTGAAAGTGGACGCTGATTCATTAAACTCCTCATTTCCAGGTTCATTAAAACCTTATTTTGGCACCTAATTAATGATCAGATCACTAAGCTAATACCACAATCCACTGAGCACATTTGGTCAAATTTATTATATTTTTTAATCTATACTGTATCTGATCACATGCTGCCTTCATCAGTCATGAAAAGTGTTGCACTGAACAAATAAAGTTGCATTACACTGAAAGACAAAACAATACATGAACACTGATCAGCCATGTGTGGAGGACCATTTCCAGTGATGTGATGAAATGCTCCTGTAAGTCATTATAATGAGAAATGCCTTAGTATCTCAAAATAACTAACTAAATAACTCTAAGGTCAAACTAATGACCGACACACGGTTTCTCTGTGAATTCCTCATCATTTAAACACACATACAAATATTATTGTCATTATTTTTTTATGAGTTTTCTTGGGAAATCCTTAGGAGATTAAGATCAGCATCAGAATTAGAATTTTTTTTTTATTTAAGAGCGGTACATAAAAATAAAGAGCAAGAGAATAAAATCACAAAAGTGGGCAAAAGCAGCATATTGTGTGCAATGGCGGGCCTAAGATGATTTAATATCCTAATATCTTTACACGTCAGGTGAGAAGAGGACATGGACAGGTTGAGGAAGACACTTGTACCTCAGGACATACGCCTATATACAACGACTCCCTGTGAGGAATCAACTAGACTGTAATTATATCTCTTATTATTATTATTATTATTATTATTATTATTATTATTATTAGTGTTTGTAATAGCTATCTATCAGCTTCAGTCGCTAGATGGCAGCACCACTCAGAGTAAAAGAGGAAGGAAGCGGAAGTAAACAAAAGACCGTTTTCCCACCACGGAAGCTGTTGCATCTCGTATTTGTGTATTTATTGCTTTCGCTTTATGTTTTGCGCGTTGCCTCCCGGCGGTTGAGTCGGTGGAAATGGAGGAAGAGGGGCCGCTGCGGTCCCTGATGTTTCTCATGACTTACATGCTGCTGAAGCGCCGGAGAGACATAAACGACGCAAACATCCAGAGGCGCAATGAGATCCAGAGACGCATCCGGCACCGACAGTACTTCTTCCAGAGACAGAGGAGGATGCTGCTGGTGAGTCGCTCCTTCCACCCGTGTCTCATCGCAGACCGCAAACAAAAATGCAATGCAATGCAGGTCCGATCGTTTTGAAATATAGCTGCATGTGAAGTTAAATGTCATTGTCCGTGCTTCTCCAAACCTGTCATGTGAGATGCCATATCCATTAACTCCAAGTAATATAAAATGTCAGAGGAGGATGCTGCTGGTGAGTCGGTCCTTCCACCCGTGTCTCATCACAAGTTAAACATAAAACTCTATCATTTTTATACGTATAAACTAGACATAAATAAAATTAAAAGATAAAAAGTAAATATATGTTTCGCCATTTTGTTCTTATTATTAATTGTATCGTAAGCAACAAGAGGGAAAGTCTCACAAACCACAGCAGGATGTTGTTTTGTTAGAATATTTAAATACATAAACGTATGATTTAAAAGTCTCAGTAGACTCAAAATGACACAAATTTGTTTTATGAACAGAATAAGGATTGATTTTACTTCACTGTAAATGGAAAACTACACTGACATAGTCAAATCTAATGAACTTGGTGAGAAGAGTGAATTCTGTGTGAAATTTATCCAAATCTGGAAATATTTTATTGGATACTACTTTGATTAAATTAAATTAAAGACTGAGGCCATCCTTCTTTTGAGAAACAAAACCTGGAGTCTCTATCAGCCTGCCTACTTCCCTTTTTTTCTTCTTCTCCTATGTTATGTTTTTCACGTTAAAAAAAAAAAAATACACTATTTCATTTTGTTGTCTTCGTCTTCTTCTCCTTAGATTATGATAGCTGGAGGTCTCCGCTCCAACGTCCGCATCCGCACCCGTCCCTGGACCACCACTCAGAGGACCGACTGGTGGGAGCGGGTGGTGATGACGGAATTCCAGCCCTCCGATTGGCTGGACAAGTTTCGCATGAGCCGGGAGACGTTCTTCTACCTGTGCGACAAGCTGAGGCCCCGCCTGGCTCGCCAGGACACCAGCTTCCGCCTGGCGCTGCCGGTGGAGAAGCGCGTGGCCGTGGCCCTGTGGCGCCTCGCGTCCAACATCGAGTACCGCACCATCAGCACCCTGTTCGGCGTGGGGAAGTCCACCGTGTGCAGGTGCGTCAGAGACATGTGTCACGCCATCGTGGCGCTCCTCAGCTCCATCTACCTGCGGCCCCCCAACGAGCAGGAGATGGAGGATTCGGCGCAGCTCTTCCTGTCCCACTGGGGCTTCCCCCACTGTGTCGGCGCCATAGCAACGCTCCACACGGCCATCATCTCCCCGTCAAACAACGCGTCTGACTACGCCAACCCTGCCGGCTGGCTCTCGGTGATGTCGCAGGTAGATATTCGTCTGCTCCTGCTATAAGTGCGTGCTCTCTGCTTGTCGGGGTTTGACAGCTTGCTTCTTCGTGTTCTCAGGTGGCTGTCAGCGGCCGGGGGCACTTCTGGGATGTGTGTGCGAGTTTCCCAGGCGGGACAGATCCAGCTGACATTCTACAGAACTCATCGCTTTGGGCCACAGCTGCAGAGGGTGGACTCTCACCCGCCTCCCCACTGGTTTTCATGGGAAAATCACTCAGGTAGATTCAAGATTCAGTTGTAGTTTGGACATTTTTTGATAAAGAGAGGTTATTTGACGAATCGTGAGGGTGTTTAAAATTCTGTTTACAATGTCCAGGTATGTGTTGCTGGGGGAGTCCTGCTACCCGCTCCAGAGCTGGCTGCTGAAGGCCTACCCCGAGGAAAAGGGCAGGAGGTCGAGCCGAGCAGCGCTGAGCAACGCCCAGCAGCTGTTCAATCGGCAGCTGGACCGGGCGCTGCGCGTGTCCGAGGAGGCGCTGCTGCGTCTGAGGGCGCGCTGGCAGTGCCTGAGCAAGAGGAACGACTGCGGACTGGACGTGGTGCCCACCATGATCCTGGCCTGCTGCATTCTGCACAACATGTGCGAGTCCCACGGGGACGCCTTCAAGGCTGAGTGGCAGGGGGAGGTGGCCGAGGCGGAGAGCCCTCAGCCCCGACACAAGCCGCTCCTCTCGACCGGCATGGACCAAAGTAACTCTGAGGAGGTCAGGCGCCTCTTCTGTGACTACTTTGAACAACAGAGCAACTGACAAATGACTGAAAAATCCTGTACACCTGCTTATATATACTTTATATTTTTATTACACTACTAACATGACAGTCCTGTCTTGCCGCACTTGTTCTCCCGGTACGTGTAAAAGGACGACAGTGCGAGCATACGTCTCAACTCATAGTGCAACCTAAACACACACAGACATTTAAGCTCAGTTTGCTTTAACACGAGCCAAATGGGACAGTTTGGAAACATAATAATCACATATGCATTAATGCTGTCTTTTTTTTGTTGGCTATCCTTTTATTTATACCTCATGGGGGATGATATTTCTCTGCCTTTTGGATTTGGGGGGATATTTTAGGTGCAGTTTAAGGCACCGTAGCCGTGAATGTAGCCTTGCAGCTGTCCATAAAGTCATGGTTTCACTGGGACTCGAACCCAGGAGCTTCCTTGAAATGAAAAAGAAAAGACATTTTTACATAATATTATTTTTGTACATTTTATGTGGTGCATCACTGTATAAAGTTTCTTTGTAATGAGATATGTGTGCATCATTTTTCTTTTACTTTATTGCACTCACTTCAATAATTCTTCAGTCACAAAGAAAAAGATTGAGAATGAAGTGTGTGCAATTCTCCTCTACGGCCACAAGATGTCATTGTTACCACACCACACGGATATTATCCCTGCTCGCATTATCCTGCAGATTATTGATTGAATGATGAGCATCCACTTATTGAAATCCCTTCTGTTTTAATATTTTAATATGCTACGCTGCAGCAGCTGGTGTTTTTTTTTTCTCAGCTATGCTGGATATTGTGCAGCCTGCATGCAAACTGCATGTAAGAACCCCCCCCCAAAACACATCTTTTATCAGTGAATGCATTCTCGCTTTTTGCATCTCATCGACCCAACTCGAGAGCACGGAGTCAGATCCCACCCCGAGACCCGCCTCGTTCATTCAATTGGTCTGCCACAGGCCTGTTTCATGCAGCCCTCCATCTGTCAGTCAACGTATCCCCAGTATCCTCCTCCTCCTCCTCCTCCTGGCTTGGCATCATCCTGGTGGGGTGGGCGATACTGCAAAATTTTGTATCGATTCGATACCAAGTAAATACAGCACCAGTGTTGCCGATACTGTACTTATACTTTTCACTTGCAAAAGCAGTTACTTTCATGTAGAGCGATGTATCATCAAAGTCCAAATTTTAATGATTCATTTATTTTTTTAAAAACATCTTGATGCTTGACTGATATTGTTTTTAATTAGTTTTCATGACTGTCAAGTCAAGTCAGTCAAAACAGCATTTATTTATATAGCACATTTAAAACAACAGCAGTCGACCAAAGTGCTAGAGAGTGCTAGATAGACAGATGAATAAGTCAATAATAATAAGAATTAGTTAATGCAGCAACCGCAGTAATAGTTTGATGAAACATCAATAATAAATGGCCTAATAAGATAAATATAAAGAAAAAAAATCACAAAATGTGATCACAAAACGCAGGACAAAAGTTACCAACAAATAAAAATACTTTTTATTTACGAAGGCCAAAAAATATAACAAGATATATATAAATATAACAATTACAAAAATGTAACAAGGTCAAAAATATAATCAGATTAAAGTACAGCAATATAAAAAAATAAGATAATTAATAATGATAATAAATGTAGTGTTTTGGTGTTTGCGCAACCGCTAACGAGAGTTGCGCACTGAACCCAAATTAAGAAAAACTGAAACTTAAGTATCGACTCCATCGCGCAAGTATCGGCACGGTACCGATACCCGTGTGGTATCGATACTACCGATACTTCAGCTCGATCCGCCCACCACCACTGGTGTGTGCCCACCTTGTTCCAGCGACGAGCGACCCGAGAGCCATCTGCTTGAAGTTGAATATATTTCAGGCTGAAGCCGCCGGTCCGGCCCGCATCTTCCCTCCCCTTCGCATTTCGGGGGTCGCTGTCGTAGCGTTGATAGTTCACGGTATTATAATAATGAGCCAGGATGTGATGGGGGCGCCGCGCTGTTATCGTTAGCTAGGCGGAGAAATTCCTTCAACCAGGCGGCCTGCTGATTCAATCACTGCGGGTTGACACAGCTTTAACCCACGGTAGCTAATGCAGCTAGCTGCGGCGTGGATAGTGCAATAATCTCTCACTACCAAGGACTATTACTTTTAGCATAAACTACCTAGCAACGGTTGCTGCTACGGACTCGGATGTCGCGACGCTGCAGTTTTACGCCACTTTTGTCGGATTGAATTGGACAAAAAAAAAAAAAAAAAAAAGATAGAATTGCACCTCCAAGTGAAACAAGGGGTTAAAATCCAGTGGCTAATCTGTCGTAGTAATTTTTTTTTTTAACATTAGCAGTATTAAGAGAGAGGCAGAGCATCTTCGGGGAGGCCCCGCCGTCTCCTCCCGGCTCCCTCCCCCCTCTTTCCGAGTCTCCCGTGATTTGCCGAGAACACCCGGGCGAAGTCGCAGTTGCTCTCGGCTGGGGGGACAACTTGACAGCGAGGCCCCTGGCTAGTCTCCCCTCCCCCCCTTTTCCCAGTCCCGTCCATCCATCCATCCATACAAACATCCATCCAGCCATCCGTCCGTCCACCCCGCCCGACGAACCACCTCCTCGCCCGAGATCGAAGCGAGGAAACGGGGGACTTCGGGACGCGCTGAGACCGTCGGGGGAAGTGTTTGCCAGGTCCCGTCTGAACCGGGCTTGCCACAAGCAGAGGGGATGACTCTGGAGTCCATGATGGCTTGCTGCCTGAGCGAAGAGGCGAAGGAGTCGAAACGAATCAATGCAGAAATCGACAAACAACTCCGCCGAGACAAGCGGGACTCCAGGAGGGAGCTGAAATTGCTACTCCTCGGTACGTGCAAATTCCCAAACACCCTGTCATTGTTTTGTGTCGTCAAATGGAAAGCGGAGCTATTCGGGCCTTCTGTGGCGGTGCTAGCGAATATGCTGCTAGTGGAGGTTGCTAGCTGGAAGGCTGGTTTTGGTTTTTGGTAAAGGCATGATTTTTTTCCTAAATGCGTGTTGACTTACGGACGAGCTATCCGTTTGAGGCGAGATGCATTATCCGCAAGAACTGGCGAATCAGAGATACGTTCTCCTTTTTTTTATTTTTTATTTTTTTATTAGTATTATTATTAATATTTGCGACTGCATGCACTGGCATTAGTGAGCAAACAGCAGTTCATTTGACAACGAAGTTGTCAGCGTTTACAAAAGGCGACCACATGCTAGTCAGTGGGCCAGTTTGACATTATTGACTAGTAGCCCTTTAAGCTAATTTTTCATAACTGCCCTATTAGTTTTTGTTAGCCGGTGCAGGCTCCAAGGTAATGATGGTTTTTAGCTTTGGATTGCTCTACAGTGTTGCTTTCCCCCCCCCCATAGGTTGCATAACATCAGCACAACTGGAGGAGCGTTCAGGTGGCTCCGTCCGGGACTTGCGTCCATTCATTTCTGTCAGTTGTTAGGGTGCAGCAAGTGTCACGGATCTACCCTTCCACCAGAGGACGAGCATGCTGAGGGATTTTGCCCCCTCATCTTGGAGTCTAGCTGAGTGGGTTAGCTATTTTTATAGCTGGTGTGTGGGCAGGTGGGAGCTGCTGTTGAATAAGTTGCTCTGTGCTGCATTGATTCATGGTTCTGTGGACACAGAAAGGAACAGTAGGCCGCACGTTATCACAAATGTACTGACGTTGCCTTCAGGAAAACATGTATTTTTTTTGTTTTGTTTTTGTCTCCTAACAGGCTTGTGTATGATGTTTGTCACCAATGTATAGTGAGAAAGCTACTTTGGGGAGGGAAAAGAATAAATAAATAAATAAATAAATAAATTAGGAGCCGTCCATTTTTAGGACAATTAGAATTATCTAGGTTGCATCCTTAGTTTCAAAACGTTTGCTCCCATTTCTCAGCCACCAAAAGCGGCCCTGGTTATTTGACATGTGTGTCTCCTTTTATTTCCCTGCTGAATACCTCCGCGCGGTAAAGTAGGCCACACTAGAGCCATACCATTGATGGGACGTACTCTGTTCTGTGTCATGCAGTTTAATCCCTCACTTCTGCCAAGGTGAGCAGGTGAGAAGATTTGTTTTTGTGCTGCAGTTTAAAAAAAAAAAAAAAAAAAAGAATAAAAAAAAAAATGGTTCCCTTACGTGCATTACTTACGCCACATCATCGGGCTTGTGTGTGTGTTCTTTTTTTTTTTTCTCCATGCGTTTGCCTTGTGTTTTTAGTTTCTCTTTTACTGTCTGTGATATAACCCCGGTGTGTGACAGCAGGCGTGTATCAGAGTGTCAGTGTGAAAGACGGAAAGCGAGCGAGAGCTGCAATCAGTCATGCCGCAAGTGGACCTTCCTGTGTGAGTCAAGGCTGTCGGTGGACGCCTGGATAAGGACGTGTAAGGCAGGATTAGCACAGGTCTTAATAGGCTTGGTTAAACACATCTGCTGCTCAGACTTTGAGATGTCACTGACTCCTATTATCCGCCGGCATTATTCTCCGGGCCCTCCGTGAGCTGCCTGCCTCTACAACTCTCACTGGAGGGAGAAGACAATCTGAACATTTAAGCACCATGTTCCAAAATGGCTGCATTTTATATAGCACTTCACAGTTAACCCATTCTTGCACGCTGCAGCGGACTCTGCGAGGAACTTGGGAACTATTTAGGTTTTGGTGTCATGCCCAAGGAGATGTTGACGTTAGGGAGACCACCGAGCCCGTGGTTAGCCGCGGGCCTGCTGTGCCGAGCCTTCGCGACGTTCAGGCGCATTTTACTGTACAGGAGAAAATGGATATTTAGCTCCATCTCAATTAAACGTAGCGGGAGTCGGTCTGTCACCGGTAGCCTTGAACCTCGTCGTACTCCTCATCTCCTCTCGGTCTGGTCAAGTATTGTGGTGTTTATCAAGCAAAACATAAAATGCGGTTCTCTTATTCAGCTTCCCCCGTTGTTGTTTGTAGCTTTATAATATTTTATTTATAACAGAGAAGAGGAGAAAGAGGAGAAATTTTTTTTTTTTTTTTTTGATTTTGGAACCAGAGATAGTTAAGCTTTTTTTGAAAAATAATCTCAAATTGATTAATCTGCTTATTGCTCCTGGTCTTAATTAATTCAACACTTGCTACAGCTATTTGTTGCATTCCCCTAATCTCTCACTAATTCAAGTCCAGCCTTGTAAACTGTCCCTCTCCCTTCCTGGCAGGGTTCAGTCTATGGCCAGGGTGCGTGCCAAAATAGCCATGCCTTGACAAAACCATTATGAGGTTTGGTTACATTTTATAACAGCCCCAGGCTCACAGTTTTCCGCCCTAAGAATACGGCGAAGGTGAACGTTTAGCTATGCAGATAAATGTTTTAAAAATGTTAAGCTTAGCTACTTGTTCAGAAAATAACAGCTCTGCCAGGGCTGCAGCCGTGCCCGAAGTCTGGCTGCATGTCGCCGAGCGCCATATCGGGGCGTACTGACGGCTTCCTGCTCCACACGCCAGCGGTTTGCCTCTACTTGGTCAAAACACAGTGGGCCGCCAGCCGTGGCCTTTGCTGCATCGGGTAAATGAACTGCAGGAGCGAACGGGCGGTCAGTAAAACGAGACGTCGGGGCAGGCGCTCGGGGGCCGACGCAGACTTCGAGTTCCCCCGCGCAGCTGTCGGCGCACCCGTCGGCGAGAAAACACGGGGTTCATGAGAAAAAACCTCACATTAACGACCTGGGGAAGGCATTTCTGGTCGTCAGCGAACGCGTCAAGCAAAGTGTATTAAAGGGCCGTTACGCCGGACGTCGGTTTGATGCACGGCCGTTCGCCACGTCCTCCCTGATTGAACTGTTCTTGCTGATCCTCCCCGTGCTTCTTGTCACCAGGTTAAGACATCCTTTAGTGGAACCGTCTGATTGAACTAGGAAGGAGATCAAGGGTTAGGCTCAGATGTTTATTGCTGACCTTACTTCTCCCGCCAGGCCGTCTTATTTTGATCATATATGGCAATAGGGATGTTCTAGCTGTACTCCTCGGTGGATGTGTGTGTCGGTGTGAGAGTACGGCGCTTTGTGATGCCAGTTATTCCTGTAAAGCCTCCTTATCATAGTCAGATCTGAGCCTTTTAAATATGGGAATAACCGCGTATAGAGTACTATGTGTCTTTCTTAGAGCTTTAAAATATGTCGATATGAAGATCCTTTTAAATTTGGTTTCTGAGGACTCATTAAGAGGCCGCGTGAGTCATTTTGTGATTAAATATACATGTTGGTTCTCTTGTTCTTTGACATGGCAGTGAAATGAATCTGTCGTCGCCGGGGAAAGTGCTTAAATTCATCCACATGAAAAGACACAAAGGTTAAAGAGAGGAGGAAGGCCGTGCAACAATGTGCCCCGGCCAGATTTAAGTCACCATCTTTGGCGCAAAGCTTGCTAGGGCTGCGTACGTGAAGCGTATTTTAGTCATTTAATAAAATATTTGAAAGTTTGCAGATGAAAGGATGTGGGTTTTGGCCACCAACTCTGACATCGCTTCAAAGATGAATCGTCCAAACGTGTGCTGTTTTCCTTCGCTTGCACGATTTTTTAATTTATTATTTATTTTTTTTAAATGGCCCTTTTTTAAATTCTGCCAGTTCGCCTATTTCTTCCGTTTGTTTAGAAATGTTGTACGGACGTGCCCTTGAAGCTGGATTGCGCCGGGTTTGTTTAATTTTGTGTCTTTCTCTCTCTGCAAATCGACAAGAGGCTCCTCAAGATCCCCCCACTTGAAACGTCTCGATGTCGAAGGAAGTCACGGTTTTGTCCTCCGTCTCGGGACCGTAGGTGGTGGCTCCACGCGGACGCGGCGAAGGCTCGGGCCTCCCCTCGAACCGGCCTCGCCCTCGCTCTCCGTGTGACACGGTGTCTTTTACACATTTTGCTCATTTTCCTCGCGAGCGCGCGGGAGAACGACGTGCGCACGTGTTCTTGAAAGGGGTCATCGCGGGTCCTCCGGAGACGTTGAGGGTGAACGTGGCTGGATGGTGGCTGGCCCACATACCGCCGCTACCCCCCCTCCCGGTCCCCAGACGGGACGGGGGGGGGGGGGGGGGGGGGGGGGCACTTAGCCTGCCTCTCCGCTCGCTGCCAGTATCTTCTCCGTGGTGACAGGGTGGCGTGTTCATTCCTGTTTACTCCCACCAGCTGCCATGTACAGTAAAGCCCTCGCCACTTCTCTCTTATCGCGCCGTTAAATTTCCACTTCTGTCGCTTCGTTTTTCTGTCAGATACGGAAAGCCAGGCCGTGCTTACACGAGGTAATTTTTTAGAAATGCCTTCTCAAGTGGATGCGTTACACGAACGTGGCGGCGGTTATCCGCAGTGTACGTTTTCTGCCCTTGTGTGGACACGGGGATGTTATCGCTCCGAAATCTCCACGGTGAGATTCCCCAAAATAAGTGCTACGGCTTAAGAAATAATGTCAACACAGAGGATTTGGCCGTTTCTGGCTCGAGCAGCTGAGCCCCGGTATGCGCGCTGCAGACTAAAATACTGCTGCTAGCTCGGAATCTTTTGTGAAGCGGGTCCTTTTTTTTTTTTCGCTCACCCACTCCCACTCAGCCGGAGGAGAGCGACGCTCGGCGCGCTCTCGCCGGCGAGCGGACGAGGCCGTCCTGAGGTGGTCAAACGGGGGGGGGGGGGGGGGGGGGGGGGGGACGTGCGAGTTTTGCGAGCGTGTGCGTTGTGCGCGGCGCGCGCTGTAGCACGTATGTTCGATTTACAGCCCTGACGCCCACGCGCAGGGAGCGCTCGGCAGAGGAAGAGGCACAAAGCGGTAGCAGCGTTGTGTGATTGCAAGGAACGCGGTGGATGCTGCCACCGAGCAGCAGCAGCAGCAGCAGCAGCAGGAGAGGGAAAATGGCTTTGCTGTGTCTGTATGAAACATACAGTGCGCGTAACAATATTAAAAAAGGAAGAAAATGGGCCATTGCTGCGGAGGTAACATCCGCGCCTTGAGGTTGACCACAGGATGTGCGTCCACAGTTGGTTAGGCAGGTGGTGTGTCGAGTAGCTTCAGGCTGCCTTGGCTCTTTCCTCTGTGCGCCTAAACGAGGCCAGTCTGCAGGACGAGTTCAGTGAACGCTTCAGTTTCAAATCTATCCAAAAATACAAACACCTGCATGATGCCATTTTTAAGGTTTTGATGGCTTTAACCTCTATTGTGTTTATGCAAATATTCCCCCCCCACACACACACACACACACACACACACACACACACACACACCCTCTGCTGAGATTGAATCGTCATGCACAGCCTGGAAAGAGCAGTTCATAAACCCAGAAAAGTAAACACTGTGTGGACCAGTGCACCATTATATTGGAGTGCATTTGCATGCAGGTTTGCCGTGATGCTGATAATCTTTTTTTTTTTTTTTTCCCCTCCCCTCCATGGAAAGCAACGAGAGGGAAGCCGGCTTTTAGCAGAGTGCACGAGGCCTCCGTCGCCTGCTTTTGAAGCAGAATCGAAGAATTACAGGATATGAGCGGGGCCGTGTAAACAGCTCAGTCCCTTCACACACACACGCACACACACACACACACACACACGCACGCACACACACAGGGCCATAACCACGCACGCTGATAGTGGCAACCTGTGATTGACCAAAAGTGCTGCACCTAGACGCGAGCGCGTCGAGCCCGTCAGGTGTTGTGTCACAGGCTGACATCAGTCGCGTTATGTAAAGGCTTATGAAAGCTGGCCGGGCGGCGGAGGATACAGGTGAAGCGTCGGCTCCTGCGCGCGATGGATGGCTGCGGTCTCTGCGCGGCTATTTTCATCTCGCCCGGCTCTTCTTAATTTGGGAACGCGGGGCAAGTTTTAATTTTTATGCTCATTGTCATCATCGGGTTACCCTCGACTGAAAGCGCTAGCGCCGTTCCAAGACACACACACACACACACGGGCTCCACAAAAGACTGGTGCTGGCTGGTGTGTGGGCTGCGTAGTGTACCTTACGCTGTTGCATTGGGACGCAATCTCAGCCCTACCTCTTTCTCTCTCTCTCTCTCTCGTAGCTACTTAGAACAGAAAGCGTTATCAAACCGAAGTGGTGTGCGCGCTATTAAAAGGTGACCTCGTTTTTCTAGGTCATCACCAAAAAAGAATGGATGGATTCTAGTTATGAATATCCAAAATTCTTGACAGAGAGGGACGAGAATGGAGAGGCATATTTCTAGCCGAAGGGAACTTAGGAGGGGTTGCGAAGGAGGGGAGGAGGGTGAGGAGGGGAAGGAGCGCGGGGGGTGGAGGGGGGAGTTGGTGAGGTTGTGGCTGACGCTGGTACAATCTGGGGAGGAAGGAGGGAAGACAGAGGCCCGTAGTGTGCTTTCTGGTGAAAGAGGGACACGATAGTTAAGAGAACACGGCGGAGGGAGATCTTGTGACGGGGTCACGAGAAATAAATCAGACATTAAGCTGAAGAGTGATCTCCTCGCGTCTCGCTCGCTGAAGGAGGCTGCAGTCGCTAGCGCGGCGGCGGCCCAACACAAAGAGCGCACACTCCCCGTTTGACTCCTTTTGTTTGCCGGGTTTTTTTATTGGGCTGACCTTGCATGTAGCAGTCGCCTGAAATCCTCGATTCATTCAAGAGAAACGGCGAAAAAACAAATAAAATAAAATTAATTGGCAAAATTTCATATTTTGTGAATATGAGCCTCTCGTGGACAATGGAAACAACAAAAATGTGAGATTTTACAGCCCTTAAGTGTTCGATACCCCCACACTACTGACCAAAGACCAGCTGCCCCCCCAAATTCTCAGCGGAGCCGAGGCCCTTCTTCTCTGTGGTACACCAAAAGATGAAGAGCACAGAGCAAGCCTGAGGGGCTCGCAGTTATATTTACTGTCTGCTACGAAAGAGAGGAGAGAGGGAAGGGGCGGATGGGAGGGGGTTTAAAAAAAGAAGACGACGACGAAGAAGGAGAAGAAGAAGAGAAAAAAACACAGGAACGAAAAAGAGAGGGAGAGAGAGAGAGACGGAGGGAGAGACAGAGGAGGGGTTGCTATGGTAACGGAAATATGGCTGCTCTTCAAAAACCTTGAATGTAGGTGGTGGTGAGATGAGTGTGTGTGTGTGTGCGCGCGATTTTTTTTTTTTTTTTTTTTCCCACCTCGTCTTTCCCTTTCAGTTTTGCAGATATTATAGATGCGCTGGATCCTTTTGATATCGCCCAGGACTGAAATGCCATCAGCGTATTTTATTTATTTATTTTTTTATTTTTTTGGTTCGTGGCCTGAGGGTGGTGTTTCTAGGCAGTATGTGCGCTAGTGTGAAATGTAGGTTAGGCCTTTTCTTTCGTTTTTTTTTCTTCTTTTTTTTTTTTTTAGCAGCCGTAGAAACTATTGTTTCACCAAATGCAGACGTTGTGACTCGGAATAAAACGTTTTAAACGCCCGTGCCTATAATCGGGTCTTTTCCCGGGCTCCTTACCATATGTGTAAATCCAGAAACCCGACACCACTTGAAGCACTGCAGTGATCTTACGTCCAGATATGGACTCTGGAGGGCAGAGGAGGATCACTGGAGGAATGCAGCCGTTTGCTGTCACCTTTTGACAGAGGCAGTCCAGTGTTAGATTCTGAATATAGGGCAAGTTGTCTTAATCATTTAACTAGCTCATAACCCCCCCTCCAAGCCCCAACCCATCCCTCTTCTTCTTCCTAGAAATATTTTTGCTCCCTTTCCAAACTGTGGGGCAACTTCCTGACGCTGGACAAAGACGCTTTTGACATATTTCAAGCCGTAACCAGTTTAGTTAATTAGCTTGGAATTTTCAGAGGAAGCGTTTCATATCGTATAAAACTGACTCTGATGAGTCCGTTACATCAACGATGAATGTTTTTTTATTTATTTTTTTACCAGTATTTGCTGATTTGTCTTTTATCTGAAGTTTTATTAGATCTCTTAAATTAAAAGCGTTGATACTTTTGGCCGTTTATTTTTTTTTATTTTCACCCATTCATCGAGCATTTATCTCGGGTTGCAGATCTGGCTCGTACTCGTGAACTTGGCACAAACGTGTGGTCTGGTTTCAAACTGACATGTCTTCTAATTGGACCGTACTGGGAGTAGCACCTAATTGGACCGGCTAAAATGCGTAAAACCCCTTCTGCAGCAGTGTATGTAATGTAATTTTAAGACCAAAAACAAACAAAAAAAAAAAAAAGAGCAAAAACTAATGTTGGCTTTGCACTAGATCCAAACTTCGCGAGAGGAAGTTAGGATTGTGGTTGTGATAAGTTTCTGCTCCATAAAGCAACGGGGTGAGCTCAGTGGGAGTTACCACGACGGATAAAAGTTTCAATGTGTGTGCGTTTGATAAGGATTTTATTTTATTCCACATCACCCGGAGTCGTAGATCAAAAACAGAGACGGCCTCGGCCTCGTGTTGCAAAGGGCCTGCGCCCATGAAACCGTTAATACCTGTGTCTGTAATTACGCCACTGAACTGCTAAGCTTTGTTGAGTTTCACACGATCTCGGGTGGAATTGCGCGACTTTTTCGTGGATCAAGATATACTTTCACTTAAACGACTGCAGCTCAGTAGATAGAGAAGACGAGCGAGTGGATGGTTTGTAAGAGGCTCAACAAGGGAGAACTTTATGGTCTGTGTCGCAACAACCTGTAGCTACATTTCTGGGGAAAACCATGACAACAAGAAACCAAAGTTGTGTCTAACACAGCGAAGTACAATAGCGCTGATGGTCCAAAAATAGTCGGCTTCTATCATAAAACACTAAGCCAGTAATTCTTTTCCCCACAAATCATTATGATGGCATGAGATAGAGTCACATTTCAGATCAGCGCGTGGTGATCCCTTTAAAAATAATTCCATCATTAGATAGATATTATGGCTTAAAGAGGCATGTGCTTACGGGAGTGTGTAACCAGCCGTAATAACCCAATCCGAATAAGAGCACCACATCAATCAGAACGATGTAAAGGCTTCCAGTGACGGGCCGGAGTGATTGAAAAGGTGTTCAGGTTCTCGTCCTGACCCACCCCTTTGCCTTTTTCTTCTTCTTCTCCTTGTATGGTCACTACTGACTTCAAAAAACAAAACAAAACCAAAAAAAAAAAAAGAACACAGGATGGCCACGGCCAAATGCCAGTCCTTTTTTATTCACTCAACGAGGAAGTCATAGAAAACTGGACCACCTGACTGGGTTTCACGTCTTTTCAATAGCAAATATTGACATTTTCATTCATCATTGTCAGTGTTTAAAGGTATAGTCTTTAATCTATTGATAAATTACTCCAACGGTTGGGGACTTGATACTGTACATTAATGATTTTCTTGACCTATATGTCCCTTCTCACCTTCTCTTGCATTTTCCAATATAATCACTGTCTTGTCATACGCCTTGTTATATTGCACTAAACCACCTACACTTAGTTTTTTTTTTTGAAAAGGATGAATCAAACTGAATATGTTCTCATGCATGTATGCGATGCTACTGGCCTAATCTGTGACTTCTTGCTCAGTTCGCGTCTTGTCACGTGACGACAGGCCTCACGTTGCTGCTGTGTTTTCTTCATCAGGTACGGGAGAAAGCGGCAAGAGCACCTTCATCAAGCAGATGAGGATCATCCACGGAGCGGGCTACTCGGACGAAGATAAGAGGGGCTTCATTCGGCTCGTTTACCAGAACATCTTCACGTCCATGCAGTCCATGATCCGGGCCACCGAGACCCTCAAGATCCCCTACAAATACGAGCAGAACCGGGTAAGAGCTGTGTGGATCGAAGACTTTTTTAAAATTTGTTTTGTATAAAAAATAATTTCTGCCTGAGAAGAAATGGGCTGTTTTTTAGTAGGAAATCCACCAGCGCCAATGTTCTGTTAATGCTGTCATAAGAAATATGTTTCAAGGAACGGAGCAATCGTTTCTAAAAGGGGAAAAAAAAAACACTTATACTTTTATTTTGAAGCCATCTACACATTGGTTCACATATAAATATTGTTACTGGCGTCGTAGTGTACTGTTGGTGCATTGACAAGGCTTTTGTACTGATCTTAGAATTTGGTCATCCTGGAAAGGACGACCTCAAGAATGATTTAAGTGCACGGAGAAAAGCAGCCGTCTTCAGTGCACACTTAACCGAGACATATACAACGTAACATATTGTGTAGATCACTCTTTTGGAGCCCTGACTAGTCGAGGCATGCACCCCTCCAGACGTCTGGGGGTGTCCTGTGGTAACTGCTACCGAGGCGTCAGCGGCAGGTCCTTCATCCTCCGGCAAGTTGCGAGGACGTGCCTCCGTGCATCTGTCTCGTTTGTCCAGCACATCCCACAGTTTGTTGGGATGTGTGGGAACTTGAACTCGTCATTTTGTCCTTCAGGAGACCGTTTTTGCTTTGTGGAAAAGAGGCCACATCCATCAGTAAATACTGTTTCCGTGGTTTACAGCAATACAGATCAGGTAGATGGTACGTGTCCACGTAAGTGACAGGAACCAAGGTTTCACAGCAGAACATTGTCCGAAGATTCACACTGTCACGATTTGGCCCCGGTAAAATCTCACATCCTTCCATTTTTCCTACTTCTAACACTTTTATAGGACTAAATGTTCGCTTACTGCCTAATATATCCAACCCGCTCACACGTGACATAATAACAAGACAATCAATGTTAATCTCTTCGCCTGTCGGTGGACATAATGTATTTGCTCTCGTTTCCTCGTTTGTCAACCCACTGTTGGGCTGAGTGTTTTACGTCTTACCTTGTGAAGCCGCTCGGCAGAGCAGAAGTGATGCATTTAGTTTGTCTAGCAGAAGAAAGGGATGCATTTAGTTTGTCTAGCAGAAGAAAGTGATGCATTTAGTTTGTCTAGCAGAAAGAAGGATCTTTGGAACAGGTGGGTGGGTACGATCGGGCCTCTTGGTCTCAAAATATTTACAGGGATCCCAAAACATCCGGTCGAAATCAAGGATCTTGATCCGACCGTTAACCTCCATCTTAAACCTTCTCTGGTACCCGTGTCACCCACTCTTCCTCTTCCCTTTGTGTGTGTGTGTTTCCAGTCTAATGCCATGCTCGTGAAGGAGGTGGACATCGAGAAGATCTCCGGCTTTGACCAGCCCTACATCGCAGCTATTAAATGCCTGTGGTCCGACCCGGGGATCCAGGAAGCCTACGACCGGCGCAGAGAGTACCAGCTCTCCGACTCCACTAAATAGTACGTCCTCCGCCCCCCGATGTGTGTTTGTGTCACCCTGTGTAGACGTGGTATGATGTTTGCCTAGGACTTCAGAATGGTATTTATGACCCTTCTATGACACAATCTGTGTGTGTGTGTGCGCTCACTTTTGTGACTGTGTCTACTGGTTTGGGAACTTCAGACAGTTTTTATAAATTTAAGATTTTTCTTCCTTAAAATCACACTCAACAGTGCTGCATCCTCGCAAGCTACTACAAGAGAAGAAAAGGCGTGATGGCTAACGATGAAATGGCCTCGGTTCCCAAATCTGTGTCTTGTTGCATGTTGCGCGCACTGTTAAGATCAAATAGAAATGTGTCCGTCTGTGTTTATAGGCCGCACATGCATGCAGGGTTGTAAATGCCGTGGGTGCGCCTGCGCTTTAACTGATGCCAAATTAACTTGTGTGTGTGTGTGTGTGCACACAGGTGAAATTCCAAGGGTCAGTTTATCAAATCAAAATCCCGCCCCCCCCCTCGCTTTGATTGTTTTTTTTATTTTTAGCAGGATAGCTTCAAAGGTAAGTTGAATGTATGGTTTTATTGGTTTATTTCCTGACCCTTGGATTTCCTGTGCAGCACAGGCCGAGTTGTCTCCGGTAATCGAGACAACATTTTTCAGAGCAATTAAGGTGTGTTTGGCTTTGGCTTTGTGCTTTTAATGACTTGTGTGGGCTTCGAGATGTGGGCAGGGCGGCACATTAGCCGTTTGCGCACACGTGGCACCGGCCGACGGATTTCACAATTGGACGATCGGGTGCGATAAGTCCACAACGCCACAGGTTTTATTAGACTTTTAATTGATGTTTGTTCCCCTCTAAGCTGGAACAATTTATTTGCGGTGCAGTGTGTCATCGGGGTCAGTAAGCGGCCGGACCAAGAGTTCACGCTGCCCCGGCCTACATGCTGCCACCTTTGTGAGATTTAATGAACTCTGAATAAGTAAAGTTCATTCTAATTATATTTCTGCTTTGACACAGATTCGCTAAACGCGACTGTATCCTATTAGGATTTAGATTAGAGTTCAACGATCTTATATTAAACATGGAAACGTGTGCATCAGTTATGTTTGCACACTGTTTTTAGCCAAACACACTGTTATATTTTAAACCCATGTAACTAGAATTTATAGCTAAAGGCAGTTGACTCGCTGTATAGTGCCCCCTGGTTGTGCTGTTGCTGTATTGCAGTTTGATTTTGCTAAATCTGCATGCCGGTGTGTTAGATGTGTAAGCTGTATGTATTTGTGTATGTTACATAATGAAATCATGTCTTCATTTGAGTGTCATCCACGCTGTTCATGTATATCTCCAGTTACCTTAGCGATTTAGACCGTGTGACTGCGGAGGGATATGTTCCCACCCAGCAGGATGTGCTGCGGGTCCGTGTTCCCACCACGGGTATAATAGAGTACCCGTTTGACCTGGAGAACGTCATCTTCAGGTACCCCCCCCTCGAGGCACCGGGACCGCAGCATCACCGTGGCTAGAGGACATAAACCACTGATGACTGTCACTACAGAAACACTAGCTCATCGGAGGGGCGAGATTTATTATAGTCACTTAAAATAAAAAGGCCGTGGCACGGAAGTCACGAACGTGCCCAAATTGGGAATCTGGACGGATCTAGCTTTTCTGTGGATGCAAATAAAACGATGCAGTGTTAATCTGACTGGATATCAGTGGTTTGTGTTTTAGATTTGGGCTGAGGCTCTGGCCCCAGGATAACACCCAAGGCCAGACGTGCTGCACTGAAGCGTAGTTGGGAGCAGCCGCAAAACGCCAGATAGAGAAGGACTGGACTTTGGCGTCTTCGATTCCGCGGGAATTTAGATAAATACGGAGTTTAAAATCTAAAACACGGCTCCTGCAGTCCTTGATGTCGAGCCTTGTCCAGTCCTCGTCTATCTGACACAACGGCTGAAGTCAACGTGCTGCTGTCACTGACGCCACCTCACTGTCTGCACCGTGATCCACCAATTACTGGACTACATCGCTAATTGTTTGAAACGACTAAAGCTACAGTAACATGTTAATGGCTAATCTGAAAAGTTTGATGGAAAGAGAGTGTTGGTGGAGCAGTGGCACTAACTAACACCCTTTTGTTTCTGTGATGTGGCCTCTTCTGCAAAATCTTCCTCAACAGGACTGATCCACACTTTCCTGGAATGGCAGGGGGTTGCGGTAATTGCTTGTCACGCTTTATATAACTGTTTTCCTGTCTTTTTCTCCCCCCCCTCTCTCCTCTCCCAACTCTTTATCTCTTCCCATTTCCTGACCGGTCTGCCTTGTAGTTATCTTTCGGATCTGGACCGTATTGCAGATCCCAACTATCTTCCCACTCAGCAGGATGTACTCAGGGTGCGCATCCCCACCACAGGAATCATAGAGTACCCCTTCGACTTGCAAAGCATCATTTTCAGGTAGAAAGACGCCCGTCGTGGCTGGGTCCCTCCATGTGTTGTCGTCATGAACTCATTCAGTGTATGTTCTCCCCCTCCTCCTTAATGAACAAAAATCACTCGACTTTTGATTCACGCATCTGACTTGTTTGTCTCTGTCCGATCCCTACGCTTCTTAACTCTTCCCTGCAATTGTAAATATTTCGAGTCATTCTCAAGTCTCTTCGCGGTCGTACGCTTACCTGCCGCCGCCGCCAACAATAATCGTACCACGAAACACAACCCCCCCCTAATGAACACAAAGTCCTACATTCTGGTGCCCGGTCTCTGTAAATGGGTCACCTCCTCTTCTCCTCCTCCTCTCCTCCCTGGCTGGCAGAAGAAACGAGGTCGTCCTCTCCGCGGTGGAGGAATGTTATTTTGGGCAGCAGGTCCTGCAGGGCCTATATTGGCCTTGGGTCTCTGTGGACCACAGTGGACTGGGCCACCACCAGGGGGCGGCATTGCGTCGAGGATTTTTAGCTGAGTTGGGCAACTTTCTCAGAGACCATGTTGCACCTGGGAGGGGGGGGGAAATTTTTTTTTTTTTTTTTTTTTTTTTAGGGCACATGTGCATCCAGATGTGCACACAAACAAGGGAAGCGAGAATTAAATGCCATCAGTGCCGTTCATGGGCCGCTCTTGACAGGAAAAGATTCCTGACTGGAATGGGATTAATGAAACAGTCGTCACGAACGGAGGCTTTAATGAAACTGGGACCTGAATTCTCAGATGAGTGAAGATTGACCTTGTCAAGGAGAAGCTCGGGGAACATGAAACCCATCTCGAAAGTCAGGATTGCGGTTTGTGAATGCCTTCTGCGATTGGCTGAAACCACACTATTTATCCCAGTTTGTTGGCGTCCCCCCCCCCCCCCCCCTCCTCCTCCTCCTCCTCCTCCTCCTCCTCCTCCATCCAGTTTTTCAACCCAGCCTCCCGTCCTCTGCCTGTCCTCTGGCCTTCATTTTAAACCCGTCCCGTTTCAATCGTCTCCTCCCGAGTGTGTTTCAAAGCTTCACAATGCTCCTCGCGCGATTCTTCACGGCGCGCTCAGGGGAAGACGGGCCGCGCGGTTGAGAAATGAGCGCCGCGCGATCCCCCCCTTTTTTTTTTCACCGTAACTCGTAAACTGGAGCACAGACTGATGTAGTGTCAGATGCAGCTCCATGTATGGCCATAAAGAGCGTAAAGATGAATGCCCCTCATTTTAGGCGTTAATATTAAGCATATGTTTCCGAGACCGCTGAAGGCGCAGCTTTGTAATCAGCTACATGGTTTGTTTGTGTGTGTTGGCACCGGGTCTCGGTTGTGTATTGAACCAGTAAGGAACAAAGGAAGCGGCTACGGGA
>NC_061786.1:16250387-16311755 GCF_022458985.1 Mugil cephalus
ATATACTAGAGTTGTTGTATATATATCAGCTAGTTTGGGCATAATTTGTAAACACCACTTTACCCAGGAATATACCACAGTTCTGTCGAAAATTTTCATTGTATAAACGAATTAAGATTTTAAGATTTTGATGTAGATCCCTAATGTGAGCCCCGGGCAGGACCTAGCTTTTCTAGCTTTATTTATATTTCCTTGATCTTAAAAAGAAATGAAATGAAAAAGATCAAAAGTACTGATGAACAAAAGAAACGACAATATGAATATGACTGTTGGTCACTGACAGATCCATATGTGAGCCTTCTGGATAAAAAATAGAAAAAAGTAAAGTGCTATCAATGCATTTTATTTTAGGCCAGTGTCCAGGCTGAGGTAAGGCCCAGGATTCTTTCTTTCTCTCTTTCTGACCCTGCAACATGTGCACACTGTTGTTGCAATATGAAGTTAAAGTATTTAAGATTTTTAAACTAGATTTTGTTATTAGCAGGGAGCTAATACAACTTAGCCGGTTCTGCATTTTATTTGTGCATAAGTCCTTATTTATATTTCCATTTTTTTTTCTTAACCGAAATACAAAAAAAGAAAAAAAAAATATGATGTAATTATACAATCTGTTTTATTTTATTTTATTTTATTAATCAATGATACTGTCCAGGTTAGGGTGGAGGGGCCTCAGATTCTCTGTTTCTGGCCCTGCAACAACAACAACTGTTGTTGCAACATAAAGTCAAAGGATTTAATATTTTAAATCAGATTTTGTTGCAGATCCATTGTGTCAGCCAGGGAAGTAATGAAATTTAGCTGATGCTGAATTTTACTTGTGCATACTTCCTTCTTTATATTTCACAATGATACTTTTTTTTATCATAGGATCTGTTGATGCATAGATAACTATTCTGGCGAATGTGTGCAAAAAAAAAAAATTATGTTGCAAAAGTTAAGTTATATGAATAGATTTTATTGAGGGCTCCTGGCCATGTTGGGCAGAAGGGGCCCCAGACTCTCCGTGTCCGGCCCTGGCTCCAGTCTCTCCGGTCAGTTCAGCTCTGTGTCACACGGGGCGCCCGCTCCTCCGCCGCTCGGTTTGTTTTTCCGGGTGATGCTGCTCTTCTCTTCAAAGCAGAGGAAAGTCGGGGGCTCATGTGTCAACATCCAGGGTTTCCCCCGGGGATGCGTAGCGTTAACGATATTCTAAAAGACCCGATGTCCCTTTGAAGAACCCATTTTTTTTTTTTCATCATTTGAGGCGTCGTTTTTTCTTTTCTGAAGGCAAACAACAACCAGACGATCTTCGGCTCCTGCTGCTTTGACGTTAGCTAGCGCCGTTTTAAAGGATGACAGAGTACAAAGTGCCTCCGATCATTTAATAATATCTGGGGACCTCTTAGCTTAGCCAGCTAGCCGGGTAGTTCGATTAGATCAAGGGAACACGGCGAAACACACTGCTGACATGATGTTTCCTCAATCAAGGCACTCGGTGAGTTGTCTAGTTGAACTTGTCCCAGGTGGAAACTGAGCAAGCAGAGCTAATGCTAGCTAGCAACCGACAGCTGACATACACACTTAGCTGTCAGCTTCTCTCACAAAGACAGACCTCCCTGCGCCTCCTGGCCGTGTTTGCTCCGTTAAAGTGCACAAACGACGGCGACTTTAAACTTTAAGTTCACCTAGATGCTAGCTGTAATGCTAATTTACCCGTGCGTGGCTAACGAATGCTGCCTGTTGTTAGCCAACTCACAACAGCTAATTTAAGTTATGTCTGAGAGTTACTGTTTTCTGTTTCATTTACAGTATTTCGACGTTATTTTCCACGGGTATCAAACCCAAATTGCATCCATGTAAACTTGTATTAATTTTGAGGCAATTGACTTGGATTAGGGCTGTTTGTCCACTAAAATAATTCATCGAGATTAATCGTCCTCATTTGCGATAAATTTGATGACGTCATTGCCCAACGGGAGATTAATCGCAAATTAAGGACACCTTTTGTTTTTATTAGTCTTGAATGTACCCCAAACCTATATTTTTCAGCATTTTAAAAACAAATATTAATATGTGAGTGGACAAAGGTTCTTGCTGCATGTTATCATTATTGTTGTTATCTAAAACAATGGTACTCGACAGAATACATCACACTCTTAAATATCCTTTGTCTACATTACAAACTACCTAGCATTGTCTGCCTTAGGCGAGCAAGAGGGGGGCTCTCGCATCAGTTACCACCAGCCTGGTGTACGTTGGCAGTAACTTATCTCAGATCTACATTAAATGCAAATAACTTTGATCTTGTGGAAAGAACCATCTGGCAGGACATTCAAGCGGAACCTGTCATTCAAAAGACCATTTTCTTTATCTGTTTCTGCTCAAGGAGGTTTGTTTATGCATGCCATCCACATTGTTGCTGTTTCATCGCTTCCTGATTTCCCAAACTACAGGTGGGGTCAAGGGTCAAATCACAGAAGGCATTTGTGTTAATCATGCTCCAAAAACAAAATGTAGCTTTAAAAAACTAACTTAGGTAGCCCTAGTTTGGACACTTAGTGGAAGAAGAAATGATCTCTGAAAGCATTTAATTTAAGCTATATATAGCGTAACAGTTATAAAACCCTTTGAGCCAATTAGGACATGAAACAAGTTTTAAAAAAAAAAAAAAAAAGTAAATTTTGCCATCTTTGGAAGTAGGAAAATTTGAAATTTTAGATTTATTTTTTTCAAAATGGTTCCTTTAGAGCTTCCTAATCTAGCATCTGTGTAATTGACCGACTTATTGTTTCATCGTTACCTGAGACGGGGCGTGATCTTTTATTTCAGATCAATCTATTATGCTTTTCATTGCACATTTGAACTTTTGTGAATCTATAATTGACTTTTGGCAATGAATTGCAGTTGAATTTAAAGTAAAATAACAAGAAACAGCTCTTTATGGAAAAACTAAAGTATAGTTGGCTATTGAATTTGTATTGATTAACTGACCTCAAAACTATTTCATATATGATTCATTTTCAACCAGAGAATGCCTAATGCATAGTTTTTTTTGTTTGTTTGCTTGTTTTTTAGTAATTTTTGTAAAATCTCAATGTCTTTAGGGTTTTTTGAGATAATATTACATACATTTCGTACTATTTCCCAACATTTTAATCGTCAAAACAACTAGCAGATGGATCTGTACTTAACATCATCCTGGGTTGCGGCTCTACTCTATTCTTATTCTGCTATCTTTTTCATATTGTAAGAATTTCTGACTCTACAAACTGCATGTGGCAATTAATACACCGAGCAGAAAATTACCACAACTAAGGGAAGAGCTGCACAAAATAACCCAGCGCGTCACTGCTTGCAGCACCACAGCAAACACCCCCACTGCCTTGTGGTCATGTAGGGTTTTGTGTACATTATTGTTGGTTAGTTTCAACATGTGACGGCTGTTCCTCTTTCTGAGCCGAGGCCGTATCTGAGATCCTCCTAGAGACATAAAATGTGACGATGAGCTCAGTTTCAAATTCCTCAGTGGCTTGCGAGTGTGATGTACCTACCGTAATGTTACTGTTGAGTGAACCCACAGAGCAGTGCAAGGAATTTCTTCAAAATTTCTACTTCATTATTAATCTTGTTTGTCACTCATTCATATATTTATAGATTCATCTTTTAGTCTAGAAAATATCACCTTAGCGTGAAGCCACATCTTTAAACTATTTGACCTATTAAACCTATTTCAGTATTACATATTTGTACTACACAGCAAATTGCACTTTGCATGCAGAGTTGTGACCTCTGTGTAACTGGGTGACCCCATCTTCCCTGTACAATCCCGTAATCCAACTGGAAACCTCTTGCCCCTGTGCCACTTACTTGGAGAGTAATGAGGTTTAGGCATCCAGATAAACCCTGGATTACAGCTTTGGACGGTTGGTTTAAGTGTAGTCTATATACAACCAGACTTCTAATGCTGCTTCTAAATACCTCTCACATATGGTCATCATGGGCACACTTATCCTTCTGTAAACACATTTCTTCAATCCACACACTTCGTGGTTTTGAAAGAGCCAGGTTACCGGCAGATGTTTCATATCGGTTTCGTTAAGACAGCTGTGGGTGTCCGTTGAGCTCCAGTTGGTAGTTGCACACTATTAGTCAAACATATTGTCTCCTTCTTTATCTCATTTTATGCTCAACACTCAGTTTGGGCTGACCTTCATTTTTGGCTATCCTCTTAAAGGGTTAATCTCAGAGGTCGAACTGCTGTTTCTAAACAAACCCAAACACGCTCTTATTAAAACATGCTCTCAGCAGCAGGACAGTCCCATTTATATGAGCTGTCTGCATCTGTAAAGGATAGATCTTCTTTTCTTTCTTGACTGGTTGTTGTTCTAAGATATGGTTTCTGACTTAGAGCTAAAATGCAGGACTTTTACAGACAGGTGAACATCCTTTACATTTAGGGCGTTGCCAGACAAATTCACAAAAATCCTGATTAAGCCCATCAGCTAATGCAGTGTTTGTGGTGGCATTATCAACTAGTAATAATAGTTTGGCAGAGTAGAAGAGGAGCACAATCGTAGTTGGACGAGGGATGTGGAATAAACAAAAGTTATTAATGTAACTTGGGTTCTGTGAATTCATAGTCACTGGTAGTTCAGATGGCTGAGACTGAGCAGGGCCTAGAAAGCGTCCATAAAAAGTTGGCGACCAAGAAAGAGGTCAGTGGCAAGGACAAGCGTACTATTATTGGTTTGCTTTTCCTCGTTGGGATACTTGAAAGACTAGAAGGAGCTGAGAACAATATTTGTCTTTTATCTGTGTTGTAGCTTTAATGATTTGGAACAAGGGTGTTCCACTGGGATTTCTTGGGTTTATGCACACATCTTTGTTGAACTAATCCCTCTAGAATAACACCTGCGTGGAAACCTCAAAAGAGGTTGGAAAAAGTCCGAACATCCTGTCACACCTTGCTGCCAATCAGGCTAATATGTTGTAATGTAATTTGCAAAGCAGATACCTTAAACAAAGTCACTGTCGTGTTTTCTTTTCATTTGCTTAACCGGGGTTGGGTTGCAGTGGCAAGAGGCTAGACATGGTTACAAATGTCCCTCACCCTAGCAAGACATTCTAGCCCCTCATGAGGAATCCAAAGGCGTTAGTGTAATAGTATGTATTAATTAATCACGTTTTGTAGTTGTAGTACTGAGATGGTAATGCAGGTTTGATAAAGTTCGCTGTCATTTTCAGGTACAAGGTCTATTGAATCGAAGCGTTTCACCGGCAATTAATCAATACAAGTTATGATTGTTTTTCTTTTATATTTAATTAAAGATCTAGTATTTTGGGTTAGAATTAATTTAACAATCTTTTAATGGGATACAAGTCTTTTGAATCTCTGTCTTGACATCTAAGTCGCAAGTAGTTCATTTATTTACTCTTCCAATATTTGTTTTTTCAACTTTTGTGTTTTGCATAGCTGAAGCATTCCACTCACGAAACTAACGTTTTGAGAAGCAAATGTCCTCAACTGTATCGTTAAACTATAGAAGCTTGAGGTCCTAAAATTCACCATCTATGTTGTTACTTAACCGATTATGTTGTTCTAGCTCGTTTGTCCATGTCCCTAGTTCTACAGTTGAGTTTATGGTATTATAGTGTGTTATTATCTGAAACGTGTTATATTCTTCTTAGAGTCATTTTTATTACTCTTACTCCAGTAGGTACATATAATGATCCGTTTTCCTCATCAAAATTATAGTATTAACAGTTCTAATAAAAACTGTAATTACAGATTTATGTTACATTAATCGTTCTCGAAGTGGTGTTATAAGCTATTAACCAGTATTTACAAGTATTTTCATCTACTTAACTGATGAATTTGTTTGTCAAGTTATTTAATTTAAGGTTTAGAAAGTCTCGTATCAGAAGACTTACTCTAATAATTTTTATTATTATACAAGTTTTTTTACCATTTTTTTGAACTTTTGAAAGTCTGTATGCATGTCAACTAGTGCTGACTTATTGTACTTTAAAGGTTATTAAATGCTCAAATACCAATATGACACTCAGAACTAATCAGATGTCACTTAGTTTAAATAAGGAAGCAGGATAATACAATTCTAGGGGCACATACAATCTTAGCAGTAGAATGGTCTAAAGTAAAAGATAAATACAATATTGTACTTGATCTGCTACTGAACATAGTGACAGGTTCATGAGAAGTCATGTTCTATGATCCTAGAATACTGACAGCGGTTTTGGAATGTCACGCTGTTCCAATGTAACTATTCTGACAGTACTGAGCGTTTCTATGTAATGGTGTTGACAAGAACGTGTTCTTCATCAACTTGTGACAGTCAAGCAGCGAATATTAAAGATTTATGTTGATATTTATTAAGACAGCCTATGTAGGCCTATCTTCTGATGTTCTCATTGTCTTAATTGCTGTAGGTGGCAATCAGGTAGTAGAGATATTAGATGAACCTACAACCAACATGTTTGCATGATTAGGTTTTCTTGATTTTGTACTTGACGCTAGCACGAAGGAAGAACCACTTCTACGCTCAATTTTGACCTAAAACTAAACAAATAACTACTGAGCGTCCATAAAAATGCCAAATGACTTGTCTACTCTACCGATATTGTTATCGTTATCAGATATCTTCCTCACTAAGCCTAATACGAGCCGTGCAATACTTTACGAGTTAGCTTAGCTTTCACTACAAACGTTCTTCTGCATCCTCTAGCGTCAGCTCTAAGTTCACACTCGATTGTGACGATCAAGGATGAGTTCCAGTTCCTCCAAGCACAGTACCACAGGTATACAGTTACGCACCCATACACACTTTCCCGTAGTTTATTACTATGGGAAATGCAACTGAGCTAGGTGGCACCCCGCTATTTAAGACAGGTTCTCCACTTAGTGAGAACATTTTATTATCTTCTTCTGCCTTAACACAGATATATTTTACTCATAGCTCTGCTGCGTTTTTCCTAAATGTCTTAGAGGTAGATGCGAGGATCAGTATCATGTCAAAGGTATATTATACGTACAAAGCTTAAGCTAGCAGGTGATCAGCCTCAGCATATAGTGAAATAATTGCAATTCCCCAGAAGTTAAACTCTATAGGGTTTTAATAATGATATTCTTTCCACCCAGTTTGAAGTTGGAGTGCGATAAACTGGCTTCCGAAAAGTCGGAGATGCAGCGTCATTATATCATGGTGAGTGTGGCGCGCTAACTCTTCTCAGTGGAGCTTATCTTCTTGCTAAGATTCTCTATTTACTGCATCAGTTGAACATAATCTTTATGTAAATAAATACATCATTACATTTCTCATCATCTCATCGACATATGGTTTATATAACGTACACTTAAGAAAGTATATTGTAAGTGTTAATAGTTTGTGTGTAGGTAAATCTGATTGCAATCTTTACCTTTTGTGTTGCAGTACTATGAAATGTCTTATGGGCTGAACATTGAAATGCACAAACAGGTAATTACCGTCTCATATTATACATCTTTACTCTGCTGTCTGGGATCTGGTAGTTTGGTCTAATCTTATTTTATTTCTTTCTAGGCTGAAATTGTGAAGAGACTGAATGGGATCTGTGCTCAGGTGCTGCCTTACCTGTCACAGGAGGTAACGACGGAGGCACCTTCATGAATATTTCTGTCTAGCTTAATGTTACTATCTCAGCCATATTGTAGAAAGAAATCTGTGAAAGCTCACGCGGCCCCTCTGTGTTACAGCATCAACAGCAAGTCATGGGTGCCATCGAGAGAGCCAAACAGGTCACACCTCCTGAGATGAACTCTATCATACGGGTGAGCAGTGCGGCTGAGTTAGTGAATTTTTTTCATTCTTCGTTCTTTCCCTCAACCAGATGTTGTTGCGTGATGTTTCGGTTTGGTCAGGCCGCCGGAGTCGTGCCATTTGAGCCAGTGTGTGTGTGACCTGAGCTCATGCATGGATATTTTCTCTTGTTTCTCTTCCCATATAAAATGAAGTTCGCCCTTCTTTCATGTGTATATTGGGCACAAGCGTCTTTTTTCTCACAGGTTACGGTTTTACTTCTGCTAATATGCGAAGGAAATGCAGATATGAAACCGAGATAAAATGCTACGTAGCGTGCACAACTTAAAACAATTAAACTGCAGGTATAGAAACAGATAACCGCTGTCCTGCAAACGAAATTCAAAAATGCCAAATGTGATGATTCATGCCTTTAGGTTATGATGAGGGACTAAAAGTAAACTGCACAATCCATAGTAGGACTGGGCGGTATGACCAAAAATGTATATATATATATATTTTTTCATGCATTATCAGGCGTACACAACATTTTCTTCCGGTGGAGAGAGGAATTAATGCAGTAGATTGACTAAGGATGGACTAGTTTACTGTCACGATGAGTAAATGATGTAGAATAATTCCACACTAGTAGTAAAATAGGTTTGCATGACTCTGCAACTTTAGCCTGACAAGACTTGATCAACTTTGGATTTTGTTTTTTAAACCAACCTCATCACGCCTTCTTTTGGCACAAGTTCTTCCGTGTCTTCATGGTCTTGTCGTTCTGCTGCTTAATTTTTCGGACCTTTCCATCTGCATAGATATCTAAATATGGATGCCGCTTCCTGTCGTCTGTCAATGATTAAAATCATCACACCTCACAGGATTTTCAACCGATTTTCAAGCAGTTTGGTTTAAGACATATTTATGTTACAATAAAGGTCGGTTAAATTAAAAATGTAGACAGTATGCAACACCATTGAATAGCTTCTATATTTGTTTGCATATCAGAACATAATGATGTAGTGTATTTAATAATAATACAATACAATTATAATATAATTTATGATATAATAAAATAAAACAAGATACGGTTACAGGAAGAGTGAAATAACTCAATATAATAATAATAATAGATTTTATTTATAATGCAGTTAATATTACATGTATATATGAAATTAATTTAATAGATAATTTAGCAATAACATGACCTACTTTGCACAATTACATACAGCGGCTGACTTCTAAATATCACTTTCCTCATCTTACTGACGTCTTACAAACAAAACATGTTTTATTTTCTTATCCTTACATAAGCTAGTAATAAGTTGTAAGAAGAACTTATTCTTTGCGGGTCAATATTAAAGCATTTCGCAACTTCCTTCCTTTGCTGTATTTTACTCTGCATATTTCAAAACCGTCTTCTTGAGGTTCACAAGTTCACAAGTTTTCTTGTTTGCGCCACGCTGTTAAAGCTCAGTGTTGGTTTCGTTGAAAATCAGGGTTCACGTGTCACTTCAAATGTCGCTACTGCCACCTGTGGTACCTGCGTGTTACTACATCTACAATTAGCCGACGGTCGCACCATGCGTGTTAGAAGAAATACTGGCATTCAGCATGAACGGGTAAACCACCCGGCCCTAATCGGCCAACTCACGACGTCTTTTTCCGTTTGCAGCAACAGCTCCAGGTGCAACACCTGTCCCAGCTCCAGGGCCTGGCCCTGCCGGTGACCCCGCTGCCCCTGGGCCTCACCCCGCCGACCCTGCCTGCCGTGTCCTCCAGCTCCGGCCTGCTCTCCCTCTCCTCCATCCTGGCCAACTACTCCCACGGCCAGCCCCAGGCGGTGAAGGACGACAAGGCCAGAGACGCCGCGGAGAGAGCGCCGAGAGGAGAGGACGGGGACAAGTCAGACTAGTGCAGGCATGGCGTGGAGGTTTGGAGGAGGAAGGTATGAGGTGTCATTAGTGTCGAGGAGAGAGAGAGAGAGAGAGAGAGAGGGAGGGAGAGAGGAAAAAAAAAAAAGAAAGTTAAACTGTAAATGGAAAATGTAAGTCTGGCTGCCTGTCTGCTGAGTGTCGATGTAGAAGAGTAACTGCAGGGATGAGGACGGGGCAGGAACTTTTTTGGATGTGCGGAGGATGAAACTCCTGAATGGCTGAGAGTTAAATGTTCTTATTATTTAGTGGTGATAGACTCGGTTCAGGCTTCTAGACTTTAAATAGACGCTTTTTTTAGTGTAAGCCGTGTTTGTTAGGCTTAACCAAGATAAATGTTTTCCCATTCGGAGAGAGCCGAGGACGAAACCTAACGGCAGCCTCCTGTCCGTGGATCCGCCTCTCACAGATTTATTTTTCTTACTTCGTCTTCTTCTCTTTTTTTTCTTTTCTTTTTTTTTGTTATCAGATCAGTTTTCAGTGTTTATTTTCCATGTCCTTCGATAGGCCCTCTGATTGTTTCTCACTGGCCGCTGTCTGCCAGTCACAATAAATCAATTTAACAACATCTCACCTTCTTTCCTTCAAATCACAATATCTCCATCGCCTTTTTGTCCATAATGAAATATAATGAGCGGAGGTGCTCGGATCAGCCGTTAATTTATGCTCTCGGAGCCAAAATTAAACCTTAGTCTGATGTTACGTTGAACACATTTAAAGGGACATTTCACTCGTCAGGTGCATTCGAGGCCTGCAGACGCAAACCAATGGCTTTTTCACCATTTTGGTTTTTCATACGACCAACTACTGGGTGCATCACCTGAGCTGTGTACCTCAGTCCCAGACAAACGGGACTTTCTTCCATTATAAACCTATAGTTTGAACTAATGGTAAGACGCCCGGCTTTGGAGTTAATTTGTTTCGTAGGCCTAGCTGCCGCCGCTGCTATGCGCTCTACATGGGACGGACTTTAAATGACACACTCTGGAAAAAAAGAAAAAAGAAAAAGATTTTATTTTGACATGTTGTTTTCCTGAAGTAAGGCAGGATATGATTGGCCCTTAAGAGGCGTCTGTGTGTTCGAGTGAATGCGACTAGAAAGAAGAAAACACTTGTTTGTTTTACCTTTTGTATTCTCCTCCTTCCTCCCTCTCTGCTCCCCGGTCTTGAACGGGATTTAAATTTCAGAAGCAGGTGGTTGTGACAGACAGAAACACAGTACTATACCGACTCACTTTCCCTCCCGTTTTTTTTATTTTTATTTGTTGATGAAGATTGTGTGCTGGGTGAGCTGCTAAAGCTCTGTAAGCGACAACAAGTTGCTTCCACCCCACACAGTTACTACAACACCAGCCAGTTCTTTCAGGCCTTTTGCGAAAATAAAAACCCATCAAATAACTGAATTAACATTTCCAACATAATGAAACACAAGCTGTGTCCGTACCACATGCTAATTCTACTCTTTTGGATTACTATACTTTTCTTGTACACAAGAAATCAAATGTACTGTTTTGTACTAACGGGACTTTACATGTGTGTGTGACCACTGCAGACATTTCCTTTGTGCATTGCATTGTGGGAGTAAAAAAAACAAAAAAAAAAAACAACAATTTTGTCTCGATTCTTCTGTTCTGCTCCTATTTCTAATAATATAGTCCCGCTAATTAATCTGCTTTTGTTTAAAGAGAATTCGACCTGATTCACAGAGCTACCATATCACAATATAGACATATACACTCACTTGCCAGTTCATTAGGTACGCCAGTGAACGCTAATACGTTCTGTTACAACAGTCCTCATTCGGTTTTGTTGAAACAGCGCAAGAAAAGTTTGTAATTCAACTGCGGGATCACTTTGGAGGATGTAGTTTGTGCCTATTTTCAATTCAATGCCTATTTTAAGTTCACAAAACTATGATTTACTGAAGGACTGTTATATTAGAATGTGTTCACTAGTGTACCTAATGAACTGGCAAGGGAGACTATATCGATAGTGAAGAAATATCCAGATTCAGTCTCCTTTTATTTAAGGTGTATTGCTAAATGAAACTAATAGAAATTAAAGCGGAGATCTTAACAGCGATTCACAGTTCTTAAAACAGGCTGCAGTGCAAACTCAAAGCTCAAGTGGTGTGTAGAGCAGCTTTGAGTGTTTGCACTCGAAGGTGAAAAGAAAAGTGTACTCGCAGTGCAATAAACAAAGGAAACGGACTCACACACAGAGTATAAGGCTGCCTCTTAAGTTTAGCTGCAACTGTTTGTTTGCAGGTTCATGGTTTAGGCAGCAGAGGGCAGCAGAGTTCCGTCACAATGCAAAGTACATCTCTCAACAGAATCACATTATTTCACTCTGTCACCACCTCCCTGACTGTGGGCTGGACCACAGGTACTCTGCAGGTGTCTCTCCCCCTCAACCCCCCCGTCTGCTTTCCAGAGCTTTCACAAACCACCTTTAACGTCTGAGCTCGTCCGAGATCTTGAACTTCTCCCCCCTTCTTTTTTCCTTTTTAATTTCAAAAGCACTTAAAGTTGTTTGTGGCTCGGTGCTCCCTCTTTTTCTCTTCCTCCTGTCTGCAACCACCACCCCCCTAAAAAAAAAAAAAAAAAAAATTAAAAAAAAATCTCCCCCCAGAGACTTGACTTTAATATATCGAGGAGCGCGAGAACACATCAGTTAGTCGTTTGCACTCTTTATACCCGCGTCAGTCTCCGCAGAAAACCTCCTTTGGCAAAACTCAGACATGTGAATGGTATGTGTGTTTGTTTTGCTGTGAAGGGCCAATTTGTATACATATGAATATATCAATATACATATTTTTTAAAGCATTTTTGTATGTTTCAAAGCTGCTTTTTAACGTGTGTGTATCATGGAAGACTTTGGTGTTGTATGTGTGCATTACAAGCCTACAGTAAGAGAGGCACAATGTTGTATACCATGATGTTGTTTCTTTTTTTGTTTTGTTTTTTTTTCCTGTGTTTTCTCTCCCATTCGTTCTCTCAGTAGGCTGTAACACTTTAACATTGTTTTCTAGGTTGATAAATGTTTTATCCTCTTCTTTTTTTTTTTTTTTGTGCAAACGAATAACAGTTAAAACGTGTTTATGAACACAGTCTCTATTTAAAATACTTGGGGCAACAAACAAAACGAGAAAACGACAAAAAAAAAAAACAACCCAACAAAGATGTAAACAAGCAACTGTGTATTCTCATGAGAATGAATCAAACTTTTAGCAGTAAGGAAGCTTCTCTGGTGCCTTACAAATAAAAGACGTGATTGAGAGTGGTCGCCGTGTGTGTGTGTGTGTGTGTTTGGCTGCGTTCGGAGGGAACAAATAAATCCTTCCAGCATTGACTCATCGCGGTGCAGAGTCATGACATGTAACTTTCGTGGGCCAGATTAAAAACATTTAGTTTAACAGTTGCACTCCTCTGCAGCTTGACGTCATAATCCGTGGCATGAGTGAGGTTCGGTACTCCCACCGCACTCTGATACACGCGAAGGAGTGAATCTGATCTGAATACCATTTGGATTAGTAACGTGTAGCCGGAGGAGACACACGAGGACACACAATTCGTTACGTTTAATCTACGTGATTCAATACATTTGTAGCTGTAGAAACTGTCAAACTTGTCTTTGTTTGCGGGGGCAAAGAAAAACAACCCTCAGATGCCCTGGAGGCAAATGAACGTTGCTGTTTGTAACATAATAATGCCACTGTTTAAACATGTTCATCAGTTTCAGTTGTTTCATAATTTTCAAAAATGTGTTTTGTTTGCAGCTTCCTTCTTTGGAACAGAACAAAACCAAGCTTGCGACTTTTAAACGTTAGTTTAAACGGTCAAAGTTGGCAGCTGCGTACAGAGAGAATCACTTTGGGTCCCACAGATACTTGATCAGTTTGGGATCCAGTGAATTTTGGAGGCCAGGTCAACACCTTGTGCTGTTTTTCATGTTTTTTGAGTTGTTCCTAAACTGTTTTTTTTTTTTTTTTTTTTTTTTTCTCGTGTCTGTGTCAGCATCATAGCTATAGGGAGGGGATACCCGGTCTGGTCTAGGTGGCAGATACTTGTCTAAGTAACATCCACATGAATGAAAACCAGGTCTAAAAGTTTCCCAACAGAGTGTGTTGTCACAAAATGGTCAACGTTATTTACCTCTCCTGTTAGTGGTCATAATGTTATGGCTAATCGGTGTAGTAGATCTGATTTGAGTTCAGTGCTCTACGATGGGAATCTGTAAAATTTGGCACATTTCCCTGACTAGTTGTTTGAGTCCACCCTTACATCTTTTTAGGCTTCCCCACAGAGATAGTTTACCCGTGTAGCTCTACGGAAAATTATACCGTCACTCTGGAGGAAAAAGAAACAAAAAAAAAAAAAAAAAAACATGCTGGTTCAACCAGGAAGAAAGTAAACCAAGAAGATTCCTGGCTCTCCCTGTTATAATGACACCCACCACCAAAGGAGCTGGAACCTAAACGCCAGCTGTGGCCTTTGCGTCGCCTTCAAAGCTCCCGAGACGCCCGACTATATAACACGAGGCGCTTTACCCACATGGTTCCCCGGTGCCTTCGTACCAGCAGATGCCCATTTCCTCATCGGGCATTAGCGTTCCAACCAGGATGTGAAATTACAACATAAAATAAATTAGGCAAAACGGCTAAGTGACGTCAGCTGAGTTGGCAGGCCTGTCAAAGAGTTGCCGGAGCGTGTTGTGAAGGAATGTGTCCAGACTGCCTCCAAACATGGAGGATTTTTTAACACCTGTTTGAGCAGGCCCTCATGTGAGCCGGTCAATCGTGATAATTGACATGGTTCTGTAATAAAAATAAAGATTATAGTATGCGTTACAGGAATAGGGAAATAAAAAAGAAGAAAAAAAAAAAGATTGGCCCCATTCCTCTGGCAGAGAGGAATCTCAGTCATCAGCAGCAGGTTCAGACATGATCCCCGTGTCACCGTGTTGTGCACTATTTGCAGTCAGTACACAATAAGGAATAGCTTAGGATAAATACATGAAAGCATTCCTTTGCGGACAGTCACCGCGGATGTATGTCGAAGCAAGAACACACACACGGAGACGCTGCATACTGGCTAATATTTATGAGGAAACTGCACAAAAAAAGACAAAAAACAACAACCGACAGGCTGAAGGAAATAAATGATTACATTATGTACAGTTTCACAATAGGTTACACACATCATTATAAAATTGGAAGGAAGAGGTCTATACTTAGACTGAGAAGTGGATGGGATGAATACGACTCGTTAAAGTTCGTCGCTATAAAACAAACACACTTGACAAGTTTCACCTTAGTGTCGCGGCGCAATAGTGGTGATACATTCATTTAAAAAAAAAAGATACAAAATTTATTAGATACAGTAGTTATAAACAAAATAAAATTGTTAGCACTCGACACGTATGTGTTAATACGCGGAAGAGAACGAAGCGAGACGTGACAAAGAAGTGGCAGAGACGAGGCTGATACAATCGAGCTCCAGTGTAGATAAAATAATAACAGTGTCACTGGATTGTGACAAAGTTGAAAATACACACACACAAAAAAAAAACATTCATCTTCCAAGGTTTCTTGCTCCACTCAAGGACAGAGAACTCAACGATTGAGGGTTTTTTTTGAAATTTGACAGATCTCTTTGGAAAGTCAGTCACTTTGGCGTTTAGGCTAAATTGTCCCTCGTGTATCGGTTTTTATTTGGTATGGTGGAAATAATTAAGAAAATATAAAATACAACACATAATCATTGCACACTGTTGCACTAAACCTCGTCACAAACGCATATTTGCAACACACCCAAACAGGAGGCTCTGTTCCAACAGGTTTTGGAGAATCTCGAGTTTCTATAACTGTGGAAAATTGTTGTCTCAGAGTCAAATGTGTTGGTTTTTTTTTTTCTGTTTGCTTTTGTCTGTTTTCATGTCCTCCGCTCTCCGCCGTTAGCGTGGGCACCAGGTTAGTGGGGGTGGGAGTGGGAGTGGGATGTGAGGGAGCTCGTGCAGGTCAGGAGCAGTTGTAGTGGTTCTCGTGCTGCGGGTCCGAAGGCTGAGGGCTCGGTTTGCGGCCGAGGTGCTCGACCTCGGGTGGTTCTTGCCGGGTGCAGAGCGGGGGACGCTGCTTGAAGAAATCAGACACGTATCGGACCTGAGAGAGAGAAAACAAAAAGCATTATAAATAAAGAGTGGACTCATACGTCCATACTGCACCAACAGAGTAAAGCCAAGCTGGATTCGCCACATTATCTCGTCACTGAACTCACAACTCCTCACTATTTCAACACACATATCCAAGTTAAGATCAGCTTGACTATTTTCATATAAATTATAAGTTGAAAGCCCTAATGTTTTTGTTTCTACTTAGATATGTCATCTTAGTGACTAATGGCAAGTTTTTATGTCAACTTCAGACAGGAATTTAACGTTTTAGTTGTGTTTAGGCTGTTTAGAGAAGACGACGTTTAAAATTTAATCCACTAAAAACAGCCCACTTTGAAATTCATCCCTGGCTCTAAAATCCACCCATTTATCTGTTACGCTTATGGTGCCAGTATTTTCCCTGATGTTGTAACGCCGCGGTTTAATCCTCTTTTGTTGAGCCTTGCTTCAAAGGTATCATCATTTTTGTAGTAACAGTTTAGTCTAATTAAAGAAACGGGAAAACTGTGGAAAACTCCTCCTCCCCGACGCGTCACTTTTTCCAACTCAAAACTAAAATACATGTTGAATGACATCAGAGATAAAACTCACAGGAAGTCAAGACAATGGGTTATTTTAAGTTTAGAAAAGGTATTAAATTGAATTCAACATCAAAAATTTGTCTTTTTCAGGCCAAGGACCCCGAACTGATGGAGAGATTAACTATATGTGACAATATGTGTTCTATATTAAACTCAACCTAGCGCCATTTATAAATATACTTTATTATTTTTATTATCATAATTTCACATTCAACATTAAGATACCCCTTATTCCTTTACTAAATATATTGGATTCGTCTTCAAATGTATTTAAAGAAATTTAAATTTGTGGGGGAAAAATAAAAAAAAAAACATATGAAAAATGTCCAATCAACCAAAAATTTTGCGACCTATGTTTTAGCGTGTATGGAAGGTCATTTTTAACCTTTCTTACTTACGATGAGAAATATAATTTAACAGCGTATTAGCTATTTATACTCCAGTCATGAGTCACTGGTAAATACATGAATTAGACCAGAAGCTGGATGGATGGAAGTCAATGGAAACAGTGTTTATCATGAATGTCTATACTGACTGTTGTCAATAACAGTGTAGATATAACTCATGGTGCCCCAAAAACACTAGTCCCCCCACTCACATCTCTTCCTGTTTGGAAGTTTGAATTAAAAAAGTAAAGAAATAAATCAGTGAAATGATTCAGAATATTTAGTCTTAGCAGCTACACTGGAGGATCCACCAGGTCGGAATCTGAGTTTTTTCAAAACAAACAAAAAAAAACAAAAAAAAAAGGAAAAACATTTTCTTATCAGTTTCAGAGCTGAAATATGACCCAGATTTAAACTCACGGTGAGGACGGCGATGAGGGCTCCCTGCAGCAGCCCCACCAGGACGTCGCTCCAGTGGTGTTTGTAGTCAGAGACGCGCGTGTACCCGACGTACACGGCAAACGCCACCAGGAAGAACTGGATGGTGGGTCGGACCAGTCTGGTCCACTTCCCCTTCATTCTGGCCTGGACGTAGAGCTGCGAGAGCACAAGAACACAGATGTGAGAACTGGGTAGACAGTTAAAATAAATAAATAAAACGATATATTTTATCATCGTGGGACATTCAGACACATTCTTGGTTAGGTTTTTAGTCCGTCTCAAAACTCACAACAAATATGGAACATTGCAGTTTTTATTAGCTGGAAATATTTTACTTGGTCAAAAAGCAACTTCTCCACAAAAATAATAAACATACAAGGCTTTTTTTTTTTTTTACATGTTCATTTCAACTAAAATATTACCCCCAAAAACAATATTCTTTAAATTTATGACTTTGTTTTTCCTCTTTTTGTATTGCATTTCCATCCTTTTCATTGGGTTTGTCACTGAAATGTGTTCAATACTAATCATACTTCAGTGAGAACATTCAGTCCAATTTTGATACTTCACCGATTCCTGCTCCAGAAGCTCGTGCTTCACATCTAAAACCTAAAACTGGGATTAAACCGTTAAATCCCGCCAACCTTTCCGGCCTTTGTGCCGTGTGTGATGTTACAACAATGGTGTTTTTAAAGCCGGAGCCGTGCGTCTGCGCCGACCACCTTCCCCTGTTTTGGCTGACTTTGTGCCTGTTTCTGGTAAACAGTCAATTCACAGCAGCGCTGGGGTCTCACGCGAAGGAAGACGCACTCACCGACAGAAAGAGCATGCAGTACATCCCGAAGGACGAGTGGCCGGAGTAAAACGATAACCTGCGGAGCAAAAGAACAAAAGACTTTTACTGCGGCGCTCGGTGGATTTGATGAGTAAGGCGTAAGACATCTAGATGCGACAACACTCATGATCATTAACATTAACCCCTTAAATACTCTGACAATAACTCACTTTGTGTAACAATGGACATTTGTCATTACCCTTTCGTTCATTTATAGTTCTAATCTTTTCGCAAGAACAGTCAAATTCATCCGGTAACTGATGAGTGCAAGTAGTAACAAAATGATGAAAACACATTTCTTGATGATATCCACTTCGTATTCATCGTTATGGAAACAAGACTAAAACTAATTACCTTTAAGGAAAAATGAATTGTGTCATTGTAAATAAGCTAAATAAATAACGGTTAGTAATGACGAATACGTTTTTGTGCATGTGACGTGCAGTTTTTCTTACTCAGTTAATATTTCTGGCTAAACCGTTTAATGCGGGGGTGTCAAACATAAGGCGCGGGGGCCAAAACTGGCCCGGCGGAGAGTCCAGTCTGGCCCCAGAATGAATGTGTGAAAATGACACTGACATGACATGATGAAAAGTCATCAATCATCTACAATTCTTTCAATAAAATGCTAAATAAAATTTTCCAGTAGGGTTCACACTTTTTTTGTGAGAGTTACGCACCAAAATCGCACTTATTTTTATTGAGAAATTTAGTTTAGTTGTGTATAAGATGGTTCGTAAAAAGGATTTAATTCATAAAATATAAACATGCTTGTTCTTCTTTGCACTAAAACAAAGGGAAACATTTGGAGTTATTTATAGGTTATTTTTCTATTATGTTTGTGGTCCGGCTCCCTTGAGATGGAATTGGGCTTTGTATATACACGTCCTAAATCTTCCACTTATTTGAGACACGTAAACCCCTTTTAACTCCTCAAATCCACACTCTTGATCTCACTATTTTTGAATTAATGCGTCGACTCACCTGGATTCAGTCACATTGCGCTGGCTCCCGGTGCAGTTGATCTGCAGCACGTATCCGTTACAGCTGGTCGGCGCGCACACGGATAGGAAGTTGGGACGGGGGCGACCTATGGTGAACTTGGCCAGGTCGGTCAGCGACTGGCTGACGGCAGCTCCGAAGAGGAAGGTGCCCACCACCTTGTAGAGAGCCGACAGGTACTGGTTGAACTCGGAGTTGGAGCGCAGACGATTGGTGCGCACCAGGTAGGCCTCGCCTGTAGTGATCTGCGGAGGTGAAAGGGTGAGAGGTGTGTGCGGGTAATTCGGAGAACTACGTGCGGCCTGTAGTGAGAGGGGTTAGAGGCGGGCTAGATAGAGGGCCGGGACTCACGATGACTATGGAGCAGGTGATGGTGATGGCGGCCATGGCTCCGTGAGAGACGGTGTCTCTCCTGTAGGGATAGCTGATACTCGTGTCATCGCAGTAGATTCCTCTCTGGTAAGGACTGAACATCAGCGTGAGGATGGCCGAAGGCAGAGCCGCTGGGGATAAGAATAAAAGAAGATGAACGCTGTTTTATAAGCATTCAGAACTTATTAACCCTTTGGAGTCCAGAGTAACCTCGCACACCTCACATTATTATTTTTTTCATTTTGACAAACTATAGTAACACATTGGACTACACTAAAAACATTAAATCTGAGCAGTTAAAATATGTTTAACGAGCCATTTTTATAACTTAGAATGCAAATCTAATGTGTAAATTTCTTAATCTTCTTAAACTTATGTACAAACTTAGCCAACAACAAAGCTATTTATAACTATTGCCACTAAAATGCAGCTATTTACAACCATCTATAAAATTGTCATGTGTAAGAATAAGTAATAATATCTAAAATTCCCTCGTTGTTGAAGTTGGCTTTTCACTGTTTCTTCCTTGACGCACCAACATAACGGCAATATTCGGGAAAAAGTGTGGCGTCAATTATTTATAATAAGTCTAGTTTTCCATGGCCTATCAACACAATTTAAAATCTGGTATGTAGTTCGAAGTTAGCACTGTCTGCAAACGTTGAAACTGAGACGCAGTGACGCCGTGTCTTGCCGCCACGCCGTCTTGAACTGTTCGTGTGATTTGGTCGCAGCGGCGCGTCCGTCGACCCCACGGGGTCAAGACACGTTAGGAGTTACAAAGTTCACTCTGCAGCGCTTTTGTGCTGAAGCCGCGCAAACTTCGATCCAGTTATTGTCCAGATTGTCATGAATAAAAGACAAACAAGCGCTTCCTCTCCAGAAACAAAACATCCTGCAGATAACAGAAACGATTTATGGGGCTGAACCCTGAACGTTAACCTAAAAATAAAACAGCTGGATCTGCAGGTACAGTGGCTTTCTATTTAAAACCGACTGAAGAGTTGAGTTACTGACGCCGTATGTCAATGCGGTAACCGAAGCTATTACACTGCAGTGTTTTGGTCCATCCCGAGAGCCGCTCGGAGCCTTCTCGCTCTGGTCTCTCTCAAGTGAACTCCAGCGGCTCAGGAAACAGCTAAGAACACACTGACAGTCTTCAGGCTTCTGCCTCGTCAATGAATTTGTCAACAGCGGCAGCGGCAGCTTCGCCTCCGCGGGTCACGTTCACCCTCAGCAGAGGAACTCTCCATCACCATGGAAACGCGTGGGACAAGACGGCCGTGACCTTCGACATCGGGGGGGCCACGGTTTACACTGCAAAGAGCCTGGGAGCCAGGGACTGGGCTTGAGTACACACTCGCAAAAACCCGCTCGGACACAAGCTCCTGGCAGATGTAAAGAGAGTTTTTAACGCGCAGAAGTTTTAAGAAAGTATTTACAGGCCCGGAATGACGACTAGTTTGCGTGTGTGCTTTTGTGAAAGGCAGACAAAACTTTCTTGTATTGCCAACAGTAACCACGCAGCAGCAGGAGGACATAAATCTGTCTCCTAAATCTGAGCAGGACAATAGTCTAATCTACGGGGCTAATGTCACAAACTTTCGACGCTACCACTTTTAAACAGTTTTCCTGTTTTCAAGAACTTCCTGCCGAAGTGCTGAAGCTAATAACGGAGAGGAAGGGATGGAGTTTTGTTTTGTCAAGCCGTCGGAGCTGTATATTTACTGGGCAGTGTCATAAGAGCCGATCGTCGCTAACAGATTGCTTCCTTCCTCCGGAGTGTAAACTTGTCAAGAGTAGGAATAGACGCGGGGAACGCAGACGTCTAAACATGCTGCGCAGGTAATTTCGGGAGGCTGATGTCATGTGAATGTAAGTGAGCGGGGATTAAGTGTGAGGTCATACGCTCTGTGGTAAACTGTCAGGTATGCGAAAACGGTTTAGGAACAACTCAAAAAACAAACAAACACGAAAAACAACGCAGAGTGCTGACCTGGCCTTCAAATTCACTAGATCCCAAACTGATCAAGTATCTACACAGAGGCCCCTCCCCTTAACGCATAGGACCCAAAGACCCCCACTAACACCATCATGTTGCCGACCAGTTTTGGAGGTTGAAGCAAGACCTACGCAATATTAGGTGGTCATAATGTTGTGCTGGATCGGTCTACAGTCCTAATTTTAAAAAAATTTGCATGAAGCTCAGTGCATAAATAACATTTAGTAGAAAAATGTCCAAGGAAACACAGTCAAGTCCAAATAAGAACAAATAAGAACACTACAAAACTTGCTCTTTAGGCAGCTCCTTCATGAAATTATGATAAACGTCTGACGTGATCCATCTCCTCACGAGTGCCACTAACGACACTCGATGGCGAGTGGTTTACTCATTAAAGAGAATTTACTTTCATGGGGAGGGAGCCCTCCCATTTGTTCGTCACATCTCAGAGTTCATTATTCCAGCTGCACTTTGAAGTGAGTGATTAGTGTTTATTATGCAGGGTTCAAGGATGACATTTAGATAAGAGACCGCTCGTTGGACACAAGTCTCTCGGCCCGGAGTTTGGGCTGGGGCCTTCGACAGAAACGCGGTGGGAAGCGGCGCTGCGTTTATTTAACCAGTGTTGAGGGGGGGAGAGATCCCCCCCGCTCACCCACCCATCCCTTCGTATCGAACTTTTCTCTCCGGGAACAGAGCCCGCGGAGAGTTCCTATTATCTGAGCAGGGCTGGCTGTTTTTATCTGCTCTGTTATTACAGAAGGCCTGGTGTGTTTTTATAGGCCTGTGTTGGTGGGGCGGCTTCCCATAACAGGGCTGGGTCAATCTGAGCGAACGGAGATTACCTAAATTTACTCTAATTAACGAAGTGAGACTTATCGCCACCGGCCTGTTTTCATTCTGCCCAACGCAGATTGCTTTTTAAAACTTCAGCAGGTCTTCTTCAATGGGTGCTCGCTGCTCTAAACAAAGACGAAGCAGCAGCTCTCATCCACTGGAGGACGACAATTTCATGCCTCAACTAAAGGCAGATTTATGGTTCTGTTCCTAGAGAATCCCGTCTGTACCAGGAACCAGTCTGTCTGGACGGAGCTGAAGCTGGGAGGCGTCGGATGGTCGAAACCTGGAAGTCAGCCACGTGTTTCTGTTCTTTTAAGCTCCACACAAAAGCATAACATTTGACATTATGATGCGCTTTACAGACGCAGGCACGTGATAAACAGCCGGCACACATGTCTCCGCGCTCCCCATCTTTGAGCCCGGTCTTGCTACATGTTTGACATCTCACAAGTGTTTCATTAATCTGCAGAATCTGCAGCCAAGAGTTAAGATGCTGGTTTTCAGAATCACATTTGTTAGACTCGACCTGTGTAGTGGTTTTAACCAACGTACTTGACAGTGATATCCGTTGACTTCATCGGTAGCTCCGAAAAACACTAACCCTCGACCCCGGATGGCGAGGGACGGGCTCAGCGATTTATTTTAGGCAGTTTTGATTATACAAGTTATTAGATTGACGGCAACAAGTCTAAGAGGAGACATGGGATTTCCATGTTCAAAAAGTTGCAGCCTTACTGTGGATCAGAGACATATTGTATTTTGAACAATATCCAAATACTTTTAGAGCTTATCAGCACATTTACCAGATTTTTCTTTGCTTGCCCTTCTCTTATTCTTTGCTTCCTTATTACCATCTTCCTTCCTTTCTTTCTTTCTTTCATTCCCACCCCACCTCGGATCCTTCCGTCTTTAACCTCACCTTATCCAATACATGTTTTTAATTCAGTTTTGACTAGGAGATATTGTGTTGTAATGATATACTCTCTTTACTATTATTTTTTTTTACTACCACTACTGTACAAAGTTGTCTGACCCTACGCCGACGTTTTACAGTATATGTAGCTGCCGGGTTTTACTTTCTCTTTAAACCTTTATGGTAGCAAACAATGTAAAACAGGTTCCAACTTCTTTTCTAAAGAGGCATACACCCACACTAAAGTTTCCGCTGACTTGCGGTCCGCACCAACAAAAAAAAAACGTCCGTGGGAGAGATAAAAAAAGGAAGAAGGGAAAGTATTGTTTTACGCTTTCATAATCTCTTGTGGCGAGTGCGCAACCCCGATTCCACTTTGAGAAAATAAACATGATGGAATTTGGGATCCGACGCAAGTACAACTTCCCCTTGACCCCTGACCCTGCAGGAAGGGGGAAAGTGTTCCTGTTATTCAGCGCTGGAGAGCGGCGGCCAAAGCGCATGCCGAGCTCAGACGCTCGATGGGAAGAGAACCCGAAAGCAGGTAAAAAGCCGATGTGTGCGAGCTTTTGTTCTGCAGGTTTAAAACGTCTGACCTCAACAGACTGTGAGATCTGTGTGCCTGCCGGGCGACCTCACAGTTTGTTGGCGGACAGGGGTTTGTGTATGCTCCTCCACATCACACCGAGGTGGTCACAAAACCAATATTTAACATGAAAGCTTTCTTTTGGTTGTACTGGCAACTTTTTAAATCCTCATTGCTGCGCGTGTGTGTTTTTATGTACCACATTCCCAAGACATTATCTCAGAAGAAAACAGAGTGAGATCAACATTGCTATGATTTTTTAAATCCATACTGCCTGAAAGGTAACGTGTAAAACTTTTTTTTTTTCTTTCTCCACTGGTTAATCATATACTAAAACCAGAAATAACTGTTGTTGCAAACAGAGTGCATCACTTCCTTTGAGGCCAAGGATTTTTCCTGGGAAAGTCCAAGAGAACTCTTGTTGATACAAAGCCTTTCCTCGCAAAGGAAAAACCGCAAATTCTCGAGTAAAGTTGCCAAAAAAGGTGGATTTCTTTACCTTTAGAAAAGAGTCAGACTAGCCGTTTCCCCCTGTTTGCTAAGCTAAGATAGCCGGTGACACCGACTGTACTGCGCAGGCATGGGAGTCGTCTCAGTCCTCTCATTTAAAAAGTGAAAATGTTTAGTTTTTGACTGGTGGAACCTGTCCAACACCTTTTATTTTTTGTACTGACGTGTGTGTACAGAGCGAGTACAAGACTTGTTCTAAAAAAAGACTCGAGTGAACTAAAAGGCTCCTGTAAAATACTATACATTAGACCATTTCAGAAAAACCTCAACATCAATAAATCAGTGAAGATGATTTGACAATAAAATGCTTTTGTATGTTTTTATAATTAAAGTAATAAAGGTGCATACTCTGATGACTTTGTGGTTTGCAGCCAAAGACAACAAACATGCAAAATATCTGCCACGCTCATTTGGGAAGTTCGTTTGTTCTTTACCGATGTTTGCCTTTGACCTTTAATCAAATATGAAGAAAACAGAAATAATTCTTCCTCTCTTACATGAAACCGCCACGTGAGGCAACTCAATCAACAACACACACCACGTATGTTAACCCACACACACACATACACGCGTCCCCCTTCAATTTTCGCACAAGAACGTCAGGGAGCAGAAGTCAACACTTCTCACTTGACTTTGACACGTATTTGACAGAAGCAGATACTCCGGGTGTGCCATAACAGTTGGGGGAGCATCTCATACATGTCGGCAAACCGTTAAAAAGGGCACATCAATAACATTTGGCTGAGAAAAACAACAGCTGTTGTCGGCCGCCACAACATACAGGACTCTTCGAACTCTTCCTCGTTTTGCAAAGTGTCACATGCAGGAAAACAAAAGACTTAGTGTTAATGCTCCGCTTGGCAAGTCGTTATTTTTGGGCCGTTACCAAGCATTTCCATCCAGAAAGATAATCTGCAGATATCTTGAGATAAAAACTAATAAATAATACAGAAATATTTGCTATTTTAGGATTTGGACACTGTTGGACGTCTTAAGATATCACCGTGGGCTCTGGGAGCGTGAGATGAGCCAAAAGGACCAAAATAATCAATTAATCATGAAAATGATCAATAAGATTAACACATGCACAACATTCATGCGTATTTTTTGTGTTATATACAAACACAACGGCAACATAAATGGAGTTTGATAACTTTCATTCTAGCCTTTCATCGTGACCGATCCCTTTCTTTAGCTTTAGTACCATCTCACCGCCCTTTGCCCTTCACCAACACCCTCTTTTAGTTTACAGCTGTCTTATTGATTAAATATTAATATGGAATGGCTGCTCTCTGTCTTGGGAATCTATGTGAAAGTGAGTTGTTTAAGCCTCGCAAACAGTTTCCAAACTGCCCGGAGATCCCTAAAACCTTTCTGGTGGTTGCTGTTCTTTAGCTGGATTAAACAGATACGAGTTCTCAGAGTCGCGTTAATGACTACAACCCCAGAGACTTCTGCATAGCTGAAATGTGCAGTAACAGCTGGGCTCGCTCGCGCTGACAAGACAGTTGGAGAGTCTACAGCTCGCTTCAGAGTGTTTTAATGACAAAAACTGACAGAAACTTACATCAAAACAAGCTGATGGCAGTGACTTCAGACACGTTCTCCACACGCTGTTCAGCTTGGGGTTATAAACAATCGTTGCAGGAGTCCGTTTGCTCTCTTGTTGAGAAATGCACTGGAGAAAATACAGCATTCTCATATCTGTACTGTAAATATGAAGCTGGTTAGGCAACAGGTTAGCTTAGCATAAAGCCCGGAGATTTACCTTGTAAATCCTTGCAGATGTGTCATGTGCAGGAAAACAAAAGACACAAGAAACCCAAAGAGGAAAGTGCAAGCCACTTCATTTTGTTTCCAATCTTTGTGCTAAGCTAACTCTCTTTGACAAACCACCGAGCTAACAGTATCAGGTTTTTTCTTTAACTAAAATAAGCCAAGCTAAACTATCTTCTGACTGGCTTCATATTTATCTCACAGTTATGAGAATGGTATCGTTTTAATTGGAAAGAAAGTTATCCAAGGCATTTCTTAAAAGTAAATTAATGCTATAGCCTTTATGGTTATTTAAGAAACCTTTTAGCTGACAGTTTCCAGCTTTTTGCTAAGCTAAATTATGCTAAATGTTTCTTGACTAGTTATATATTCCCTTTACAAAGTGCTCTCATTTCTTTTCATTTAACTTTTGGCAAAAAAAGTGAACAAATTCACTTCCAAAAACTCTTGCTTTCCATTTATTTTTTATTTTTTGGCCAAACACAGCTAATCTAAATTGGCAAGCTGCTAGCCAGTGTCACATTTACTTTACATGTATGAGTTTTTTTTTCTTATTTAACACATGCAAGATAGCAGTCAAGTGTATTTTCAAAATGTAAAAATAATCCTAGAACTGAAACTTTTCATCTGGCAACCTTCCTTTTTGTTAAGCCAACGGTTTCCTGACTAGCGTCATATTAACTGTACAGTTATGACAGCAGTATCCCCTTTTATCATATGGCACTTGCAAGAAAGCCACAAAGGTGCATTTCCATAATGTAAAACAAATCTTTTAATAATTACACTTCTTCCAAAATCATTTAACTGACAGTTTCCATTTTTTTTGCTAAGCTATGCTAGGTTAAATCAAATGTTTCAGTCTCGCGTGCTGTAATTTTTCTAATTTAACTTGGAGAAAAAAAGAGCAATGACCAAATTGTCGAACAAAATGTCGAACCAGTCATCTAACAAATGCCTTTCTTACTAAACTTTCTCTTTGACATTGACCTTTCTTTTTCTTTTTTTGCTAAACTAGCTTCTAGTCATCGTTAAGCTAAGCTAACTGTCTCTTGACAACCTCTAATTAACTGCGCAGACATGAGAGTAGTATCATTTAAACTATTTGACAAGAAAGTGAAGAAATTATCCAAGTGTACGTGCTTTCAGAAGTGTACGTGCTTTCAGAAAAGACTGACGATACCACTTGAAACATTTTGTAGGCTGCACATGAATTCCCATTTAATGAGCTCATGTTTGAAGGCAGCATTACCGCACTGATAAGGCAGCAGTATCAATTTTCTTATTTAAACCTACGCAAGAAAGTATTAGGTTTATTTCCAAAATGCCAAACTATTCCTGGAAAACAGTTCCCATGTTTTTGCCAAGATAAACTAATGACAGCATTCTGGTTTTTATCTTCATATGTAGTGTCCAGATGTGAGAGGGACTTCTCATCTAACTCTTGACAGGAAAGCAAAATAAGTACATGACTAGATACGCAAAGTTCATTCCTTAAAGTGTGAGAAACACACAGTCCAGATGTGCCACATTCAAGACCGATAAAAATCCTTCATCATGTTCTCATATACATTCATTTTTTACATTCCTGACTCACAGCTGATACTAAAAACTGACTGCCCTGTACGATCTGTTCACCTCAAAGTGAGGTCTCTCTCTGTGTGCGTGTGAGCAAGCGGCTGTTGTGTTGTGCTGTGCTGTTCTGTAGTCTACATGTATCTACTGTGTGCTAGGATAAAGGGGAGTCTGCCTTTAGAGAGGAAGAGGGAGGAATAAAACACAGCAGATCAGTTACAATCTGGAGATTCAGCACATTACTGCCTCGTCACACTCAATCGCACACCATCGCACAAACACACAACTTAGACCTTGCGCGACTGAAGCAGATCAAACTCGGTGATGGTTTACCCCAACGCGCAGATTAACTGCAGATTGCTGCTTGTTGCGGGAGAGCGCAATCAGATGGCAGCAAGGGAGGAGGAAAACGATGGCTCGAGACATTTAAACAATTAGATGAAAGAAGTTTCGTTCCATGAGGGCCTTTGTTACGGAGAGACTCATTTCCGAAACATTTAGTCAATTACTTAATTGACTCGTCTTCCAGACAAAAACTGTAAATGTTTGATGCTCTTTGCTTCTAAAATTGACAATTAAACTGACTATTTTAGAGTTTGGGGGCAGTATTTTAATGGTTTCAATCTGGTCTAGAACATGTGGTGCTTCATCCCATAGTCATCACATGAATAATATCCAAACAGTCCGTCACATTTTGCCCCATTGTGTCTCAGTTTTTCCAAAAACTAACAGCCTAAAAATCTAAGATTTTCAATTTACTTTAAGGCAATACAAATCTTTACCTTACATAAAAAAACAGATTCAGTTGATTACAAAAATAGTCTTGTTTTCATTTAAGATTTGTTTCAACCATAAACTCTTTCCAAATTGAAACTGCGGGACATGTTTGGGTTTCCTCGTGAATTCTGCAGTCGTGACGTCAGAGTGTCCTCACCGTGACACAGATTTTTATCATCAACCGCATCAGAGGAGCACTGGCAAATCTACAGAGGAACCCTTTGCCTTTTGCAAAAGCCTTGTGACTAAAATCCACCAAGTCTCACTTTCACGGCCCTGACCGCAAGAAGATTAGTAAGAGAAAAAATAATAACAATTTGCCAACTGGGAACAGTTGACTAATCATTATCATCATGAGCTGAAAATGACGCCTCATCTCAGATTTCACAGCTGCGTTTTTTTACACTAGGAGTTAATTATGTGTTCGTGTTCGGGCTGCAGAGGACATATAACTATTTTTCCAGCTAAATCAGCTCAAACAATAAGACATTCCCCTTCTCTCCTGCAAGTTTGTAGCAAGTATTTTGCCTTCAACTACAAGTACATGCGGGGAGTTGGAGGTGAACTTCTCTAAAGGTGCACAGGCACATGAATCTTCAGTGCAGGACAGTCATTATCATTCCTCCCTGTCAGTCAACAGCTGGATCCACCACTGGATGCAAAAAAAAAAAAAAGAAAACACATGTGAACACAAATGTTTAGCTACCAGTGTTCCTCCCAGCATTCCCCAGGAGCCGGGCGCTCATTTCAACCCCGCAACTCTAAACGCATCTGAAAAAATTGAAAGTATGAATCATCTGTCAGCGTCAAGGTGTTGGAAATGTGAGAAGATCTGACACCAACACCTGGAACAGACCTTTGTGTCGCTCTCACAGAGCAGAGCAAGTCGCAACAGGCCACTTTGTACTCTGTAAAGGAGTCACACTCTCTCAGGAGCCCACCCTCAACAGTTGCCTCCTCACACTCACACACACACCTGTCGTACAATTTCCAAAACAGGATTTAAACTGTCAGAGATGAAGAGATTCATTGACGGTGACCTTTGCTTGTGATCCTTACTCGGGAGGTCGCAGGAGGAAGAGGCATTTTTCATAAAGGAACCAAGAAGAGATGCACACACGGCTCAACGCGCTGCACTTTTCTGACTGAGCCTGGTCAGTCAGAGACGTCAGCTCTGTGACAGCGAGATAAGCCACCATACGACCTGTCTTAACCCAAACTACTTCGGTGAAGAAATCAGTGGCACCCAAAGATCAACAAATGCCCTATCAGCAGTTCTTATTCCGTGTTGGAAAATGTTCAATTTAGCTTGCTTGAACAAGACAGGGGCCAAAGGTGATTGGGAAAGACTGGCAGTGACAATAAAATCACTGCCAGTCACTCGTGGCAGTCGCTCCTTTTTTATATACAGCAGAGCAATTTCAGTTTCTAACGTGGTTTATTATTATTATTTGGTTTTTAAAAAGTGTGCAACTTCTTGGCCCAAATCATTCTACAGAGACACCTGAGGCAACATGAGGCGTATCAGTACTAGATCTATAAATCAGATGTTTGAGTCTGTTGGGCAATCCCGTGCGTAAGTACGCACACGATTCACTAAAAGCTATTTTTGTATTATACATTACTATTATTATCTTTATACCACTTTGGAGTTCTATTACTGACCGATCAGCGGACTCGCGAGTTAACATTAAATAAGCAACAGTCTGAAACTAATCATATGTTCAGCCATATTGTCAAGACAGTGGGAGGAGGGGGAGGAGGAGGTGGAGGAAGGGCAAGGGTAGTCACTCACCGACAAACACGCAAAGAATATCCACCACGATCAGAATCAGCTTCTTCCCTTGCTCTGGCATGTTTCCTCCGACGCCGCGTTACTTTCATATATAAAGCGTGATATAGTGTTAAAAAAAAGAAAGAAGCTACAGAGACGTGATGTTAAAAAAAACTAAACAAAACAAAGCAAACAAACAAACAAACAAAAAACATGCAGAACTTGTGTAACTGCAGCCGAATCGACCTGCTCGCTCTTCCGGCTCAGCTCCTGCGTCTACCTGTCCGCCTCTGCGTGTTTCCACACTGCGCTGTTTCAGGTGAGCAGCGAGAGGAGGCGATCCTGCGTCTGTCCCGCCTTTTTACGCACGGGGGCGCGTCTATCAAACTGGAGCAGAACGGGGATTTGACTTCCTGACAAAAGCTCCGTGGAAAAGAGGGGGAAAACCCCATCACTTTCTCTCTACACTTTGTTTGGATTTGGGAAATGGAGCATTAGTAGTGTGATCATTACCGACACTATGTGGTTGCTTTTTCTGGGTAGAGGCATGACACACCAAAGACAGCAGACCCACTGACCAGTCATTTTTAAAGAGTTTTCATTAAAGCTGTTTTATTTAAAGTTATTTCTAAGAAGACAAGTAATAAAATATATGTTATAATTGGCCTCTCCTTTATCAAACATCATGGGTTTACTCAGCCTATCAGTACAGTTTATAGTTGTCTAATCTAATTATTTCTAAACATCCAGCTTTTCACTCCTATTACTCAACATTTTTAGTTGGTTAGTTAGTTGTTGTTTTTGTGTGTGTGAAACATGAGGTCAGCTGCTAAAATTAGATGCAACTCCACAATCTAATCTTTGTTGTTCTTCTAGTTGATCTATTCTGACCAGCTGCTGGATATCAAGGCATCAGGAATCACGTTTTAATCTTAAGAAAAGGAAATACTAATTTCAAATCAAACCAGATGGCAGGCCATTGTTTCACATTTTTACTTTATATCTTACAATTTGGATATAAATATTCATATTTTTGTTTTAAAACCTTCTAACTTTTGGCTAGAATGAACATCCGTAACATTAGAAATAAACATACAGTACACACTTGTCCACAAATGAACTTCTATTTATCAGTTCAGGTAAAAAATACCTTCAAACATTTTAACACATTTTAACGCATCAATTTAACTTGATATATTTCGTAATCCTAACACACAAGTATCTGTCACTGATTCCCGGCGCTTGTCGGCCACTTATGTTTAATGCCTTAAACCCTTGGCCTCCTTCTCAAGACTGCTTCCCGTTTCAAAATGACATGCCCAAAAGAAGTGGAGTACACAGCATCTAATCAGCTACAGGGTTGGTTTGTGTAGTTTCTGCCTCATAATAATGTGGACACTTCCAAGTTTACTGCAGGGGTGTAGGAACTTGACTTGACCTGCAACAAGGCTGATACCAGTAAAAAGGAGCAGAGACATTTTAGGGAGGTTTTAATAGAGGTCTGTTTGGAGTCCAACGATATGGGTACTATGGGTTCTATTATTATGTCTGTTAAGCAGGCAAAACGCTGCTGCCAATATTACAATTAGATTTACGTGCTTCCATTTCAACATCCTTGCTTGATATAAAAGAACAGAGACAAGTTGCATGACTGAAAACTCCAAACACGCCCGTTATGTCGGAGAAATAAGACCAAACTCTGACAAAAACATATGTACAGTTTTAATGTTTCACTTAACTCACTTAGTATAGTTCTGCTCAAATGCACAAACAGTGCAAACTTCAGTCACAGATACGTTCTGTACGCGGCAACAGGCATGGCTCAGACTTTAAAGTTCCAGTGAACAGCGTTTTTTAGCTACAAGAGGGGTCTGACTCAGAGGTACAGTATGTGTTTGCACGGCAACATGAGGTAACATAACTCCACAAAGGCCACAGAGTGTCCCTATCCGAACTGCAACAGTAGAAATACATGCGATATATCAACAGCTACCGGAGGGGGAAAACAAGAGGATAACAAATGCCTCAACACAGTCCATTGTTTTTTTTTTTTTTTTTTTTTTTTTTTGTTTTTAACTCTGAATACTGAGTGAAATACGAGTGAATACTCGTGCACAAACAAAAAAGATAACAAAGCTTGCAGGAACATCTTGAGACGGTTTCGGTAAAATAGCAAAATTCATAAATAACTGTTTGGCGAAACTAGAAAAATTAAACATTATTCTCACATCTGTAAACAAAAAAACAAAAATAAACTGCAGGGTGCAGATCATAATCATTTCAACCACACACAAATAACACAACATCCATAAAAAATAAGTAATCTGTCCATATTTCAGAGGAAAAAGCCAGATCAGCAAATCTTCAAAATCACAACCTAGTTAAATATTTCATCGTAATATGAGTAGCTGGTGTGCAACTAAACATCGTAGGAGATGTAAGGGCCGCAGTCGACAGAGCAGTAGGCGAAATCCACAAAAAGTGACGGAGGAAGCGGTGAGAAGGAAGGAGTCACACTGGAGTCTCCCAACCGGACCGAACTGAGGACGCTTTGAGAAAAGGGATGTTTGGGCAAACTAACCCCCGCTTGGTGTGAGGGTGAGACGGGGGAATGGTCGATGCTGCCGATGCCTGGTATGGAAACAGGACTTTGATGCTGTTTCAGAAATTGAGGGAGTTGAGTTGTATCTGCTGCTGGAGGAATATATGGAGCAGGAGGTTTACTGGCTCCATCTAGCGGTGGATTAAAGTCATTGACGGCGCTGAGCTGCCTGTATGCGAGCTGGACGACGGGCGGTGGCAGAGTTTGGAGAGCTTGAGTGTAGATGATGTGGGGAGGGGTGGGATCTGGGACGGAGGGGGAGAGGGGCATCTTCTCTGGCATTCTGACTGGGAGCAGAGGAGCGTAGTTTTGACAGGAGTACGCGTTCCTGTAACCGTGGTCCTGGTCCTGCAGCTCACTGAGCAAAACAACTTCAGAGAGTTTGATTTCAGGCTTCTCTGGTACCATGAGCTGCTTCCCGCACTGAGATAGAAAGATAAAAAAAAAAAAAATCATTAAAATCACTACTGCTGCTGTCATCTAATTACCAAGCAGCACAAATGCTGTTTTTTTTTTTTTTGTCTTGTTAAATGTTACTTTAATACATGTGAAGTGCTTTTGCTAGAAGCTAATTTCAGCTTTGGGTATGGAGCTCGTGTTCATCATAGTTTCATACCATTAATTTGATTTTAATGCTCCTCTGTGACACACAGGAAGACGGTTTTTATAGCAACACAAATAGTAACACAAATAATACATGAGAGTTGGATTGATTGTTGATAATAATAATAATTAGAAGAAGAAGAAGAATGATGATGATGAACAGATTATTACCAGACTCATTTAAAGGGATAATTCTGTGTTTTTGAAGTGGGGCTGTGGTTCTGTTCAGACTAAATCAGCCTTATCCAACTGGAAACTGAAGTCGTTAAATCTTTTTCTCCAAAGCCACCAGACTCCATTGACAAAACCGCTCATTTTGCCTCTAAGGACACAGGAGTTGTTGGTCTTTCTCCGACAGACTTTTTTTCTTTTAACACATTAATTTCTGATCCGAAGTCATTTGTTAACACAAAAAAGTCACACAATAACACAAACTAACCACTGTGCCCTGCATAATAAAACGGGTTGTTTTTGTGAATAGAGTCTGGTGGAGTATATATAAATATAAAAGCTTCAGTTTTATGATAGAAAAGGCAGCTTGACAGCGGTATAATAGTATAATATACTAAATATGGCCTCCACTTAAACTGATAGAGCTAGAGGAGATAAAAGACTCAGTTACCTCCATAGTAGTTTTCGGGGTCCAGTTGGACAGGCTGCTGTGGGATGGATCAGGAAGATGTTTGAAGAGCCTCTGTTTCACCCTGTAGATCAAACAATGAAATTAAAATCGTAAAAAAAAAAAAAGAAAAGTTACAACAGAGCAAAATAGTTTAATGGAAAGGTGTATTTGTGTGGGCTTACATCTTAATCTGTACCAGGCAGACCATCAGCCCCAGCGCCATTGAAGTCAGAATGATTGGAAGGACAACATAAAGCACCGTCCAGGTTTCCTCAGAGCCTTCACACACACACAAGTTAAATTAAAGACAAGGCAATATAGACTTTTTAATTTTAATTTAAGTATACAGTGTGTGTGTTTAATAAGTGTGTAACGTCTTTACCTATGTGCATATTGGCAGCAGCTCCAGCCTTTCCACTGCCGGCGTCAGTGTTGGCCCGCATGAAGATTTTGTAGTTACCGGGTGGCAGATTCTCCAGAGTGTAGTGGTGAACGTTGCCAGGGACAAATACGCCTGGAAGAACAAGAACAAGAACTGATTGTGATCAGGAACACGCAAGTACTGGGAAAAACTAAATAATGATGTTTTTCACACAGTTTTCGGGAATATACGGTGCACATTATTACGTTTTCTTAATTCGTGACTGTTTTTTTTATTTCACCCGAGGATACAATCAACTGTGCACCTCCATCTTCCAAATACGTTAAGATAAGGCTAAAGTTTATCATTGAGGTTTCATTTCTATTACTGGATTACTTTACCATTAAGGTGATGAGCTTTTTAATGATTATATGTCTAAGTACTGGTTGAATGCACACAGCTGTCTGACTTTGGAGACACACCTGCTCTTATATGATGCTGAATGTGTGTATACTGCATGGGAGTCCTATGAGGTGTTAAAGCTGGTCTGTTCTAGGTAGGTGCTACATTTAAAAACAGTAGAGACAGTAATTGTCAAAATATCACAGAGCTGCATCAGTGCTCAGTACTGATTGTTTATCCATTTTGAAATGAATGCAACTCCATTCAGTGAAATGCAACACTGCTCGGATCCTCTATAATATATGTGTCTCTGCTGGATATGTGACTGGATGTGCGCGTCACTCACTTTCTGTGTTGTTGTTGCTCGTGTAGTAGAGCGTGTAGTTCCGGATGAAACCGCCGAGCAGCTCCACAGGCACGGGACTCCAGCCGAGCTCCACGCTGCCGCTGGAGATGTGCTGCACCGTGACGTTGGGACCCGCTGAGGGCGCTGTGAGAGAGGAAAGACGGAGAGAAGGCAGCGTCGCCACGATGAGTTTCTATTTCACAACAGCTCACAGGTCAGCCGATAGAAAAGTTTGTTCAGTTAAAGATCTGGCCTCATCTGCCAATGAAGATTGAAAAGATCAAGGAGTATTTTTTATTTTTTTTTATAATGACCAAAGATTAATTTGATTGCGTGTGGTGCATAACATCATCATCAGATATGAAGTGGAACGACAAGCCTTAATCAGTCTATTTTAAAGGCCTCTGAGGCAGTGGTGTCAAACTAATTTCAGTTCAGGTGCCACATACAGCTCAGTTTGATCTCAACCTGAAAATAAATAACTCCAAATTGCTCTTTTGTTTTTAGAGCAAATACGTACAAGTACATCATGCAAATGTTTAGTCTAGTAAAGTATAAATTACCCCACCAGAACAAACTTTTTTTTATTGTTCTCACAGCCTTAAGAGCATAAACAAATTTCTGGCCTCTCAGAGTATGTAACAAACTTTACTAATACAGTGCACCATCTAGTGGACAAATTAGGAATAGCAGTTACTTTTACTGAAAAATTGCTGCTCATGTCTTCAGTGCAATTTTGACACTTTGCAAATTTATCCCACGGGCCAGATTTGACCCTCTGCTAGGGCCGGATTTGGTGCCCCGGGCCATATGTTTGACACCCCTGCTCAAAGGGATCCCCCATCCTTAAAGAAACTAAGATTAAAGCTCAACAGGAGCCAGCTACAGTGCATGAGGCGCAGATCACGTACTTCCTTGTCGTGTATAAATCTGCAGGCTCCTGTTCGCCCCTGACACTCGTTGATCGTACATCGCTCTGACAGAAACAGCATAACGCTCCATCGGCCTCACTCCCTCTAAAACAAAGTGAAAAGCATTCATCAGTGATTATCTGGTAGGTTTGTGACCCTGACTGCAATGATTAAAAACATGTTTCACGTGCAGAGCAGCTGTAGGTAGGCAATGCTGCGTTACCTGTGATGACCAGTGTCGTACGGGAACTGTTCAGCTGCTCCCAGTGCAGGACGCCGCTTCCGCTTTTCTCTCTGACAGCGAACCACTCCACAACGAAACTGCTGACCGATCGATTTACTGGCGCTGCCCAACGGACCTCCAAGCTGCTGTCATCCAGCGGCCTTGCAGTGATTTGACTCGGGGGCGGAGGCTCTGCAGACGGGACGAGTTGACAAACATTTCTTAGTAGTTTCTTAGATTACAAGATTTCATCTTTTTTCCTTTATTTATCTGTTGAGTGGAGTTGTGCCTTGCCCACCATTAACTCAAACTAGACACAGCACAAATAACTAATAATATAAATACGTTGTGGAGCGCATACAGTGTATTTAAGGTGTTGATATGTTGTATAATTTGTACCCAAATTATTTTTAGTGTTCTTGTATCTTTGGTGTCCTCATACCACAGGAAAAATTATTTATGATGGAAAATTAGAGGAAAAACTTGCGTGACTGATGGAGAAAATTAACAAATGCAGATACCAACGTTATTTACTTTCTCTTTGTTTTATTTTTTGTTTGTCTTAATTACGGTTGATTCTTGATGCCAAGCAAATCCTATTGTTATGAGGAGAAAAATGACAAAAGAGTCCTTGGATGTCCTCCGCACACCTGCATGAAGTAGGATGATTGTCAGAATTACGTCAACGCGGCGTGGGATGCGGCCCCTCGGTCCCAGATGTGATCTGACAACCGGTTTGTCTGAAGACTTTTGTCATCTACACGTAAAGTTTGTTTTAGAAGGAAACACAAGATTTGTCTTTGCTAATTTATGATTTTGCAGAATTTAGTTTGTTTGTCTAAGACCTGCTGGACGAGGCTGCAGGAACAAACAGAAGCCACCGTGTTGGCTAGTGCCACTATTTGGAGAACGATGTGTCTTCTGTCTTTTGAACTACACTAAAAGTCTGTCTCTGCGAATTGCCCATGAGCGACCCAGACAAATGTCGGACTGGCACGCTGACCTGTTTCAGAGGCTGCTGGAAGCCACACTCTGGCTTCCGGAGAGGCTCCTGCAGAGGTGGAGGCCGTCAGCGAGCAGGAGCAACGTTCGGGAGGTAGAGTCAAGCTGCAGGAAGTGCTTTCATTGTGCAGGTCTCTGCAGCTCCCGTGATCCGTCAGGGCCCGAGTGTTTCCTATACGGCAAGTCACGTTGTAGAAAACAACTCTGCCATTGGCCAGGGAGTGAGACAAGGGCTGAATGAACATGCACACACACACACACACACCAAAAAAACAAAAGAGTCAGACTGAGCTGCTGTGATGGAGGATTTCATCGGTTTCTGTCTCCAGTTTGCAACAGTACGGCAATAAATGAACAACTTCAAGAAGACATAAAAACAAATTAGGGACATTATTGGAGTGAAGATGGTGATTAAAAACTAATGAAAGCTCAAAGATTATTAAACTGTACACCCAAAGTGATAGGCAGGAAACATTAAAGCAGCACTCAAATTCTCACACAGCTCGAGAAACACACACACACACACACACCTTCCACAGCAGAGAGACGAGTCTGTGTCCGTTCCTGCTCGTTTCTTTCACTTGTCTCCAAAACACCGGTGCAGCGGATGGTGCTGGTGGGAAGACAAAAAAATAATAATCTGACAGTTATTGGACTTTCTTAAGAAGCATGTTTTGGTAGTACCATTACTTTCTCCATGTTGCCCCTTAGTGCGTCCTCCTGGTAACATAATAAATACATAATAAATATTATTTTTTATTATACGTCCTGTCAGCTCTCTACTGTCCACTAATAAAATATATCAAGGCGCCACAACCCCTAGCTTTAGAGGGAGTAGCAAGGATTACATGCTTTATTTATTTGAAGGAATAAGGTGAGTTCATCTGGCCTCAGTGGACTGGTGGAAATCAAGCGCAACGTGACTTGCATGAGTCTCCTTGAAGACGTTTTTACCACTTATCCAAGCAGCTTCTCCCATTCTAAACGCCTGGCGCCTATCTGAAACTAGTGAGTAAAAACCTCATACTCATTTAGGCTGGCGTTCACAGCAACAGGCGTTTAGACTTCTACGCGAACAAATGGATGCGTCAAACAGCAGGAACAAATGTCCCTATTGTGGGACAACTAAGGGTTACAATTTATTTTTACTCATTTTTTAGACCCTGGGTTCAAGGTTCAAGGTTCTTTCTATTATCCTCAATGGGGCAAATGGTGTTTAAAATACAAGAAATAGAAAAAACTATTTCGTGACGGTACGAATAAATAAAATAAGTCAATAAATCACCCAAAGTTATTTGAAAGCCTAAATGGCACCGAGAGGAAAGAGTGCTTAAGTATAGTGCGAATGCACCCTCAGTCGCCATTGTTGAAAGTGAAGCAGGAAGTGGAAACTAAAATAGCAAGAATAGCTCGATTTGCCAGACTAACAAGCAAGTATAAATGCCTTGCAGCGGCGCATGCGGCGCGCATAAGTTACGGCTCCCTCAGAACCCTAAATGAGCCTTAATTATCTATATAGTTATCTAACGATGCTGACAGACTCTAAATGAGAAAGGGCCTCCCCCCTGAGAGTTTTCCAGTTTCACAAAGACGGCTGCTTCTTTCACTCCTCTTTCAAACCATCTGTCTTCTCTATCTAAAATGTATTGTCCTCAAAAGAGAGAATGTCCTTTGTCCTTCAGGTGCTGCCAAGTCCTCAACTTAAGACCTGGCTCTGCTCTCTGTACCTATGCACCTGTGTAGCGATTGTTTTGTTTCCTCAGTGAACAAGTCTGCACAAAGCTCGGTGATGCCAGGGGGCTCGTCACTGAGCTTTGCGGTGGGACTACTGTTTTATCATGAGGTGCTGTCACGCTTCCATGCTTTGTATCACCAGATGTGTTCATTCTTACCCGGCAATCTGTGTTGTTGGAGAATGCTGCGTAAATGAGGCCGGATGAGGACATACTCAGAGTATATATGACTGAGAAGACATGCACTGGCAGACCCAGAACCTGACTGCCACAGGACTGCCTGAAACTGCATTTGTCATCACTACGCTATTGTGACTGTCAACTCACCATCCTCTGCTGTCCATCCCTTGTGTGGTTTGCTCCAGGGGCTCCACGGGCTTGCGGGGCCCTGGTAGCGGTGGCGGAGCCTGATCGTGTACAAGGTGTCCGGTCTGAAGAGACAAACATCGAAACTGTAATCCGTCACCGTCACGTTCCTGACCTGAGCGTCGAGCTGTGTGGAGCAGAGGAACAAAGAAGCAATGAATGCATTTTATTCCGCTTTAAGTCTTTTATTTTACTGTTAAGGAATCTTTCGAGCATAGGTCTTCAAGAGGGGGTACGTGACCCCTTGGGGGTCCGCGTAGGCACTGCAGGGGGTCGCAAAAATCTTTGGTTGATTAGACATTTTTTTTAATGTACTTTTTAATTTTCCCCCACAAATTTAAATTTCTTTCACTACACATTGGAGGGATAAGGATAATGTTAAATGCAAAATGCTAACAATGCTACTAGGTTGAGTTTAACATAGAACACATATTCTCTCCATCAGTTTGGGAATTCTTGGCCTGAAAAACGTCTGCTTTAGAGTGTTTGTGTTTTTAATCTACTGGCAGCACTTTCACCTTTCTAAAATTTTAAGTTTTATGAATGGTCTGCTCCATTGACGCATTCTCGACTCACCTGCCCTTCTGCCGTAAACAGAATCTGGGAATTTAAGTGATGGAATTCAGACTCAGCCACCGGAAATTCAGTAAGGGCGCGACTCCAGGTTACTTCTAGACAGCTGGGTGACCCGCGCTTTGCCTTTACACTTTTCACAAGCACTGGAGGCAACATCACTGCGAAAGACATGGAGACAAACGCGAGAATGAAGAGACGAGCTGTGAGAATGGGATGAGTAATTTAGGCATGCAGCCTCACCTTCTTTTCGGCCGGACTGGCACCGACGTTGTGAGGAAATATTCTGGCCTCCACCGTGTGCCGTTACAGTGACGCAAAAGTTAAACCTCACTGATGAGTAATTGAGTCCAATGGTGCAATCGGTGTCAGGCGTGGTGCAGGTGAACTGACGCCTGTTGTGCTACACGTACCCGGAAACACACACAAAAACATATTTCAGCAAATGGTTTCAGATTTTCATCTTTACACAAAATAAAACCTTGGCCACACACACACATAAGACACAAGACTGCTCATATTGTGCATGTCTTGCAGAAATATCTGTCTCATCATCTCTTTTTGCGACAATACGCTACGACTCACAATATTGCTCAGGAGCAAAACTCATGTTTGCGACTGAATTGCTCTCAAATACCGACACCAGCTCAAACATACAATGCAAAAGCACACAGTCAGCTATTGCTCACCCGCCCACTTCATGCAATGATAAAAAGAGAGAAAAGTGGTGACAAAGTTGATGTTATTCAGGAAAATGATACCAAACCACAGGAAACACATGAAAATGCTCTGCGTGTCAAGTTATACAGAAACAAGAAAATACAAGCATTACGTGCTAGATACCAAAGTTACGTCAAAGATTAATCGGATAACATGTTTCCTGTGCTCAGAGGAAATGTTCTTCACTAGCTCAAAAGGCGAAAAGCTTTTCTTTGGATTTAATTTCACTCTCATCAAAAGACAAAATTAAAACTGTTTGTCATCATCTTGCAAGGAAAGCTGTTTACGTACACACTAGAAACTAATGAAACCGTCACCACAGATTTTATTCATTCATGTCCAGCGTTTGTGCTCATTATGGAGCCTAGTTTGTCGAGAAGCTCATGGCTGATGATATTTTTTAACTGCTAGCATTTTTCTTTTTTCTTACCGATAAAATAAAATTGTGTGTCCACCATGTAAGCATCAGCTGAAATGCAATCCTGCAAACTCAGGTCATGCTGTCATGCTGACAAACTTGCCGTTAAGTAAGCTGCATATTCCACCTTTTAGATATCTATAATGATTTAGATTTTTCTTAACAGGTGGCACACTGAGGCATAAAGATGTCTTGATTCTTTCAATTTCAAGCTTTATTCCTCTTATTTGTGATAAGTACTTAAAAGCATAGTTCTATGGGGCGTCTTTTGTTAAGTTACGCATATTCAACTGCATGTTCATGTAAATGATCACATAATTGTTCCTACATTTAGCGCCAAAATACTAAAAAAATTAGAATTTTTCACTTTTCTTTTTATCATATTTGCTAAATGGTAAATCTAAATGTTAAAAGTTAAATTTAAATCTAAATATTAAATCTAAATGTTAAATCTAAATGTAAATATGAATGTTAAATGTTAAATCTAATTCATTAATACACAGGATAAGATGTTACAATCCCTTCTGCCATGATCTGGGCAAAACACATTTAGAAGCCTAGTCCAATTGAAACACCGACCAGCAGACTAGAAGTCAGCTACCAACTAGCAACCAACAAGAAGACACCAGCCAACTAGCCTAGCCAACAGCGTCAGGTAAGAAGTGAAAGGACATGCAACTATGCTTCAACCAACACTTCTCTCCTCTGCCAAGATCTGGAGTAAAACACTAATAGACACCAGCTAACTGGCCTAGCTAAGAGCGACAACTAAGAAGAATTAAATATTAAATCTAGATGTAAATGTTAAATCTAAATGTTAAATGTAGCGCTTGGCAGTTCATCCAAAAGTCTATTTTTTTTGCCTTTAAAAACACTAGTGCTTTTACTCTGCTGCAACATTATTAGTATTGTACTGCTGTTATACTTCTAGTGTTGTATTCTTTTTTTGCATATGTTACACAATGTCTTACATTATTTAAGTTCAAGCTGAACTCTTGAAACACTACATTTAAAATGTGCACGATTTTGCAGGAAATAAACATTGTGTCTCACTTCTGCTTAACTTGAAGAGTGTAGGACGTTGCCGCGGGGTCTCCAGGCTCCCAGCGGCAGGTGACGTTACGTCTTTCTACGAACACGCAGCCAATTAGCCGTGGAGGTCTGGAAAAGGCCTTGTAAGGTGTTGTAGCGGAGAAGGCTGCAGGGAGGAAAGAGGACACAGAGAAGAAGAAGAGGAGAGGACAGTGTCAGAATTAAGATACAAGTTTTCTTTTTATAGTAGTTCTTCATAGTTAAACAATACTTTATTCTAATCGTGTTATTATTTTACTTATTTCTTTTTTTTTTGGTGTTTGAAACACCAATTTCACGTATTTTGTACTATTGTGTCCTCTGTTTGGTTTTTCTGTTGTATTAGCTTGGCTAGATGGTAAATGTTGCCACTACCTCAACATAATTCAGAGTTTATCATAAATAAATTACTTTGATGTCTTGTATTCTTTATGAAGCTATGATTTGAAGTAGGTTTAGGGTGTATTTACACAAGGTATTGGTATTGTGTTGGTATTGTATCCGTATTGCAGATACCAGCCTGAATCTTTGGAAAGAAAACCGGTGGTAACGAACATCACTAGTTTTAGGTTTGATCGCAGCTTATTCTGCTACACGTAAACCTGTTGTCCTCATTAGTGGACGCTTTAGTCTGCCATCTAGTGGCAGTAAAGGGTCATTCATTCTTCAGACGTTCACAGGACAAAAGTTTGTGGACGTTGAACTTCATTGGTCTGTTTTTGCTCAGCCATGTTCGGGTATTAAAATAAACAGTTTTATATTTTATCACACATTGGGTGACTTTATTATAATATAAATAATAAGATAATCCCAGTGTCCAAATATGATTGTATATTTATATGTTTTCCAGAAACTACTACTTCCTGTTGAAAGATGATGCTTAGTTTTTATACATCTTAGGTCCTACTGATCCCAAACAATGTGGAGAAATTAAAAACCAAATAAAAGCTCGGGTCCCAGGAGGGTGACGAAATGTTTGGTTTGATTTTTACACTATTAGATAGTTAGCCAGTTAATGAGACAGATGAGGATTTGGATTCAGCTTTGCAAGATGCATTTTACTGACGGGAAATATGTAATATAATAAAACTAAAAGAAATTGACTGGAAATGGAAACAACAATATCTCTTAGTTGCAGCATATCAGCACTTGTGATTGTTCTGCCACATGGATATACAGGATTCAGATTCCAATAGATTTCACCAGAAGTGTTGACAAGGCAGCACAGGATGTTTATCTGGATCTGACTCACAATTCAATGTATTTGATGCTCACCACCACAGTTTTGTGTTTCTTCCTACGCGCTGATTATTAATTGTTTTTCTTCAGTTGATTCACCTCTCCAGGACAGACTTTAGTAGCAGGGAATTCTTTTGTTGTCAGGTTATAACCTGATAATACTAGTCTTTACAAGCTCGGACAAATATGGAGCTGCTAATTCACATGTTGGCTACTATTATTTTAGTTTGGTGCATGTAGTGAAATCAGATGATGATTCACATCTGCTTACTCAGCAACAGACAAGTATATAAAGAAAGATTACCCAAGTAATTCCTTCAGTCTGCCTTCTTATTAGATTTGGTTTTTGGGTTTCTTTTTTATCACTAAGGGGTAAACGAGATATCTTCTTACCTGCTCCTCTTAAAAAAAAGGAACAGAAGAACAGAATGCGAGAAAGAGACATTAGGACGATTTACCAGAACACAAAAAGATACAGTCAAATTACAGCCAAATTAAGATGCAAAAAACATCTCTGAAAAGGCTGAAGCTACAGCCAAAACTTGGCAGCAGATGAGAAGACATCTCATTTCCCCCTGTCTGATTAAAAAAAAATTAAAAAAAAGAAACTCAAAAACTATAAACATTACCCAAGGCAAATCCAGCCCCCAGCAGGCAGGTCCACACTCCAGCCAGACTCCGCTCCATGAATGCAGACTCGTCACGAGGACTCTGCCAACTGCAAAGAGTTTAGACATTCTTCAGCGGTTGGTCCTCAAGGAAAACCGGTTTCACTTCAACATTTCCAAAGCAGAACTGTCGTTTGGCATGGAGAGCACAGGGGAACTGTATCAGACGTTGCACTGAGGGAGTGATGTGTGTAAATGTTGCGTAAAAGTATGCATGTTGCTGTGCTTGATTTTCTAAGAGCTCAGTGGGTTGGTATAAGTATAAAGCAGCCAAAAGTTTTCTTTCTAATACTAGTGGAAGTGAAGCACTATTAGGTGCACCTGTCAAATCTAAATCAAAAGCTCTTGTATACTTCAGAGGTGTTTCAGCAAATAGTTTTTAGGGCGATTGGTTAAAGCACACAATTAATGGTTGTGCTGCAAAATGCATGATATGCAAATTTATCTAATGACAGCTATAATATTATTGACAAATATACTACATTAATATGTATTTTTATGTGTTACAATCTTCAGTTGAAACTAATTAGATGATAAATATCATAAAAAAAAAAAAAATGTCTAGTCAACCAAACGTTTTGTGCCTCCCCCCGCAGTAACTCCGTGGACCCCCTGTGGGTCGCAGACCCCCTGTTGAAGACCTATATCATAAAGTATAGCATCCTGAATATATTTGTATGCAGCTAAAGTAGAAGTACTACAGTCATCATTCATTTTATAGTATCAGAAGTAAAGCAGTATTGGGGGCATTTCTGAAGTATTATTCATTCATATAGTGTTGACGACTTATCATTGAGTCTTGTATTCACATGCATTATCCAGAGACGAATTCTAAACCTAATGCATTCAAGTGATGACAGGTATACTACAGAGTACTCTACAAATCAACTCTTTCACCAGAGCGTGACTCAACAGAGGACAACAATGCCCTTAAAATGATTACTCAGCAGTTCAAACGTCATCTAAAGGATGAAGGATACTCATCTGACAACAAGACAGGTGGTCTGGAGTAAAGGAAGCCAGTTAAACATGAACATGCCACCCTGGCTCATTTGAACGAAAGCCTTTAATTGCAGGTGAATATTGGGTCTTTAACAGGTGCTAATCAGATGAGTTTCATGTGGTCATCTCCCACAGACGTTCTGAAATAAAAACTTAAACCCCTCACCAGAACTGAAGGAGCCACTCTACGAAGCTTCGTCAAGAAACATCAAGTAAGTCCAGCTAGCTTTGTTTTAGCTTTGTTAAAGGCTCATGTTTCCCTCTGTTGGTCAAGAGTGGCAAAGACCGTGAAGGTTCTAAGTCATCCAGGTCATGGTATATATCCAAAAGGCATTTAAAAAAGGGCGACTTGTAGAGTTTTGAGAAGACGTTTTGCCGCTTGTTCGATTAGCTTCTTCAGTTCTAAGACTGGTAGGAAACTGAGGTTTAAATAGGAAACTGTGGGTAAAACCCATCAGAAATGTGCCATCGTTACGTCAAAATCTTAGCCAGAGAAGACAGATAGTTTGAGAGAAGAGTAAAGGAAAGCCATCTATGTCAGACTGGAAAAAACTTCTACTATCAGATATAATCTGCCATCAATTTACAATACAGTCCTCCTTTATGGCAATTAGTGGCACAAATTTCTGGTTCCTACAGAAACAAGTCTAACAAGTTTCCAATGGGTTTTTACCCACAGAGTTTCCTATTATAATAGTAAAAAGAATAATAATAATGCATTGGTTTTATACAGTGCTTTTCCATTTTAGATGCTCAAAGCGCTTACAATTGAATGTATTATTCATTTACTCACACAGTCACACCCTGGTAGTGGTAAACTACCTCAGTAGTCACAGCTGCCCTGGGGCAGACTAACGAAATGTGACTGGCAATTCCAACCACCACCAAAAACCGCACACTAACAGGCATACACCCGGGAGCAAGGTGGGTTAAGCGTCTTGCCCAAAGACACGACGAACAGACTAGGGATGGGGTGTAATCGAACCACCAACCTTTCGGTTATTGGATGACTGATCTATCCCTGTATTTACTTGATATCGGATCGATATCAAGTAAATACAGGGCTGCCGATACCCTTTTCTTGAAATGTCATGATCATTGAATGAACTTTGTAAAAAATTGCTCAGAGAGGGAAACGTTGGCTCATTCATTTTCCACCACAAAAGTGAGTTTGAATCCTGCGTAACTGTCTTCAATTTTCGTGTACGGACGCATTTCAATAACTGCATCAGCACCAGCTGTGCGATGTCTGCCGTGATGCCAAGATTTTGCTACAGGTGGAGATGGAGAAGCTCCTGACGCGCACAGAACTGTAGAGAAGCTGCGCTCGCGTGGGCTCTGGAGAGTATAGAAAATAAACTGTAGCAAAAGCATAGATTTCTTCACGCAAGTATCGATCAAATATCGATATTATCATTGATATCGATTTTTAGATCGATACGCCGAGACCTACTAGTTGCCCTTTTTTTAAAAGTCTTTTGGTTAGAGGAGGAAACATCAGGTCCTGTGGTCTTTTGTGGGTTGGCCTGGGTGTCTTGTTGTTTAGTTTATTTGACCGATTCATCTTGTTTCTTTGAGTGTTTCAGTCATTTAATCATAATAAATCACAGTTTAAAGCAACTTCCGACTCTGTTCGATCCCCGTGAGCCAGTCAAGGTGGTGTAACCAGACGACTGAGAATCACAGACGTGATTATTGCTCATATAGAACTTTCAACATTCAACTGTGGACGGTGACTACCTGAAACTCACATGACTAGAAACACTCAATTGCGACTAGGTGGCGAGGACTTTTCCAGATATATATATATTTTTTAAATAAAGTAAAAAAAAGAAAGTGAAATAACTTACTTTACTAGAAGACCACCTCTCCCTCTACTCGTTGCGCTGGGTTATTGCTTAATTCATTTAGTATTTAGAAATCTCAAGTTTTCTTAATTAAAAAAAAAAACAACAACAAAAAAACAAAAAACGTAACGAGACATGAAACACGAGTTGATGGTAAAACAGTCACTGAAAGCGAATGAATGACAAATGCTAAGATCAGTGTGAGGGGGAAAGACTTGACACAAATAGTTCACTAAGTATATATCTATAAGTATATGGTATGTATATATATTATATAAGTATATAGCGTATTTCCCTGCATCGTGTTAACTACCCCCGATTGATACAAAGTTAAAGCGCTGAAATATTTAGGTCAAAACTTACCGCGCTGAGCAGCAACAACATGCGCCGCACCGACTCCTTCCGAGGTGATTACGCAAATAAAGCCATGCAATCTCTCAGCTCATAATAAACACATCTGTACTCGCAGCTGTGTGTCAGAACTAGAGTCCACGGGGCTGTACGTGATGGTTCACAACCTGAGGTTCGCGGTCCCTGGAGGGTCGCAGAAAGTTTACTTTCGAGGTCATGAATGATCTTCACTTTCATCTGGTGTGACTTGCATTTGCACAACAAAGGTTGCAAGGCAGACACCGTCTTCACGTCTTTAATTTGTGTTAATGATCTTTCATCATTCTGCCACTGAGCTGAGTCACTGGTGGCTCCATCTCTTGACAGCAGTAAGATGACAACTAAGAAGTGAATGATATGTGACGGGATGAGAGGCTACAGGATGTCTCAAAGCAATTTTAGCGGTAGTCGATATCTCCCTTGCTGTCTGCTTTATTCGATGTCACATGGTGCAGGCATCGAGTTTACACATGAGCACTTGGTAGCTTTTTAGAAAGCTATTACACCGAGGTGCGCAGGGCATTTATGAAGACATTCCAGAGAAAACTAATAATCTTGTAACCGGTGGCATCTCCTGCCAAATCTCTAAGTGGTTTGCTGAGGATGATTAAAGGTACAGGCACACCAAAGGCATGAAGAAATCTAGTCTAGTGTGTGGTAAATCTAAAAAATAAAAATAAAAAAAAGATTTGTATTTTAAATCATAGCATTCGTAAAGAATACAAATAAATCAGTAATTTATTTATTTATTTTAAACTCGGAAGTATACTGAGGTAGTGGCCTCATTTACTATATAGCCGAGCTAATACAACAACAGAAAAAACAGAGGACAATAAAATATATATATATTTTTTTAACTATTAAGCACAACTATAAAAATGACTATGAAAATTTGCATCTGACACTGTGCTCTCCTTGTCTTCTCATCATAAATGCCTCGTATTCTGTGTTGTGGTTTAACCTGAGATGATTCACAAGGTTTGTTGTGTTGCCACAACTTAATATTTCAGTTACTTTCCACTGTGTTCCTGCATTACCTTGAATGACTGAAGCATCGAAAGTATCGATATTTTGACTTGAGAAGTCCTGGTATTAGAAGTATCAACATCATCCTCACATCATTACTTGGAACTCGATTAAAAGTCAGGGAGAAGGGTTTGCCTTAAGGCAGGGTTTAAAAACCTCAACTGATCCTGCAGAGCGGATGTGCCACGGCAGTTTGTTCCAAAGCCTAGGGGCTCAGTCAACTTTGTTTTCGTTTTGAGGGTTATCAGTAGAAGCTGAATAGAACATCTCAGATATCTGTCAGGGGCGTGGATACAGAGGAGCTCAGTCAAGTACTGGGAATGTTGGGCCGTTAAGAGCTTTTAAAACAAATAATAAAAATGTATTGCAAAAACAACCAGGAGCCAGTGTAGCAAAGCTAGGATAGGTGATATGTGGTCATGCTTACATTTGCCAGTGGGTAGACAGGCAGCTGCCTTTTGCACTAGCTGCAGACGGTGCAAGAATGAGTGGTTTAGTCCAAAAACACAGTGAGTTACGGTAGTGTGTCAATAAAAGCATGGATTACAGTCTCAAGATCTTCACGTGGCAGGTAACCGTTTACTTTCGAGTCAAGTGTCTATGAGAATGACCCAGGTGATTTTTCCAAAGGGTTGTGGGAACAGTAGTCGAAGGGAATATATCCTGATACTGACTGTACTATACTCAGAGGTGCACAGACCGTCTACTAAGTGACTAACACTGTGATTCAACGTAGTTTGAACAAATGACAGGGCATCGCTAAAGTGGAAAAAACACTCAGGAATGCCATATTTTAACATAGCACAAGCTATATCCTGGTCACATGATGTCTGATGCCTTAATTAAGAACTAAATGAGCAAGAGAAGTGTACTGTTTTACCCAGGAGTATTTTTATATAGCACAGCAAATAAAAGCTCTTTCAAACGGAAAATATCTCAACGACTCTCCAAATGTGTGGTGTCCTTTTTCCTATTTTGAGCTACATTTGCGAGGCAGTGGTCGACAGAGCTGTTGTATTCGAGGGGAGGGTCTGGCCGAGCGGGCCGTCCGGCTTACGACGTATGGGTCATATCCCTCAAAGAGAGCCTTCCTCTCTTTGGGACTGGACAGATCAAGAAGTCTCTCGCTGGCTACGTGGTTTCTTGCTGATCTGGAAACAGGCCAGCACACAGAGCGCTCCCCTTCGAACTTGGGATGGTCGTGCTTTGGTGCTGGTGAGACGAACAATTAAACAAGTAAACAATATGTTTGGAACACGAAACGACGGTAAATGAAGACTCACTGGCCAGCAGCTCTATGTGTGCAGTCGCTTTGGAGGGCGAGTGGGCGGGGGGTGCAGGTTTAGGTTTGTGGCCGGGTCCTTCTAGAAGTCTTCTCTTCGGCTGGGCGAGCTGGCAAATCCGCGAAGTGGCGATCGCCGTCTGCGTCGCTCTGCCCAACTGCAGTCACAGTGGAGGTCATAAGATTGTATTAAACACAAAAAGGCACAATGTCAGAGAGGCAGGACAGATATTCAAGATCTCCTGGGGGTAACTTTTAACCCCAGACTTTTAATCTAGAAAAAAAGTCATTAGTGCATAAGAAAAAGTGTACAATGGAACAAAAATATAAATATAACAATGTAAACAACACAACAACAGTGGAAACTAAAGCCAGTAACAGTAGTCAGTTGTAACAGTGAGGCTGCAGTTGCGTGTAGTTGTCTTCTGTCCCGAGTACCAACACATTTCAACAATGGCATCAGTACCAGCTGTGCGATGCTGATGTGATGCTAGGACTTGAGTGTCAAACTTTTACTACAGAGAAGCTCCTGCAGTGCACAGACTTGGAGAGAAGCTGGGATCATGTGAACTCTGTGAGGAGTTATTTACTGGACGTATTGAAGAGAAACTGTAACAAAAGTATCGATCTCAGAACGCTCGTATCGATCCTACCGATATTTAGACTGATACACCCAGCCCTACTGTAGGCTAAGTGTGTAGGTTACGGTGTCTATGCACCACAGTACCCTAAATGAGAAACCAGCTTAGGAACAACTGAAAAAACATAAACAACAGCACAAGGTGTTGAGCTGGCCTCCGAATTCACTAAACCCCAAACTGATCAAGTATCTGTGGAATGCACCATGGAGGCGCCTCCACTAATAACATCCTGACACCACAGGACTCAGAAGGCCCATGTCCATTCTCTGATGAGTCACAACTGTTTAGGAGGCACAAGGGAGACCTACACAATATTACGATCATAATGTTATGCCTGATCGGCTAAACCTAACCCTTTATGTCAATATCGTTAAGACCTCATAGGACTCCCATATACACTACGGGTCAAAAGTTTTAGAACTCCAACATTTCTTTCTTTTTTTTATTGAAATACATGCAGTTTAATGTCTCATTTTACTCTGAAATGAAAGCGTAGACCAAATAAACAACTGAAGTTAAGAAAAAAATCAATATATAACCCAAAATATATTCTAAACCTTTGACTTATCAAAGTAACCATCTTTGGCTGATTTAACACGCAAACACACTTGTGACATTCTTTCTTTCTAAAATCAAATATTTTTCAGAGTGTTCTTCCCAACTTTGTTGCAGAAGTTCCCAGAAATGTGTGGCACTTGTAGGGTGCTTTGCTTTCACTCTTCTGTCCAATTAATCACAAACCAGCTCCATGAGGTTAAAGTCTAGAGACTGGACCATGGTCCACTCCATGTTTTCAAGCATGTTTTTATCCTGAGGTAGTTCTGGTATGGCTTGGACTAAAGTTTTGGGCCATTATTTTGCTGTGGGATGAAGCCCTGACCAACTACACCAGAGGAGACTGCGTGCTGTTCTAAAACTTTTGACTGGTAGTGTAGTGCATACAGTTTAGGAGATAACATAGACATCCGAAAGCAAAATGTAAAACTGTAAAAAACTTTCGAAATGAGTCTAAAAGGCAACAACAGATGGTGACAAAATACCAACCAAAGTTGTAAAAAACAACTGCATGTTAAGTTCAGGCTATGAAAATACCAGACATGGTGACACACCACACATCCAACAGTTTATCAGGAAATGCTTTGTGTTACTCACAGGCACCAGCAGTGGGCGTTCCGTTTTCCAGCCAGCTGCAGTCCCCCGAGGTTGAGCCAGGCAACACAACCGTTCCGATGCAACAGCCCTGAGAGCCCATTCACTCACCTCCCATATGGGAGAGACTCTGAGACGTGGAGGAGGGGGGAGGGGTGAGTACGAAAACGTATCTAACTCATTAAAACATATGTTCACTTTAAAAAAAAAAAAAAAAACTGGAGACCATTGAACAAACAAAGCAGAGTCTTCCTCATGAAAACACTGCTCCATAGCGCTAATGGTGGTCAGGAATTTAAAAAGGACACATTTAGTGAGTGGAGTTTCCTCTAATTTCCAATTACATGAGCCCCATTGAAAATCTGTGGTGGATTATGAAAAGGTCTGCTTCAAATCGCAAACCAAAGAATTTAGAAGAATTGAAAGTAGTAATTCAAGAAGAATGGGACAAGTTTACCGCTCAACAGCGTGGAAGGCTCGTGGGGAACATGCCGGCCAGGATTAGAGCTCTACTGCTGGAGAGCTAAATATTAATTTGATGATGTGATGGCTTATTTATTTTTTGTTCAGGTTTGAACACAGGTTTGTTGACTTTGATACCGACAATGCTGAGAACTGACATATTGAAACGGTCAAGAATTTAGTTTTGTTAGTTTTTCTTGAAAACAACAAAATAAATACAATGCAGCCACACTTTTTGAAACCCCAAAAATATTTTTCCACAAATATTTCATGATGATATTTGAGATTGTGTAAAAGTTTAAGGGTGTCTGACAACAGCACCGTGTAAGTACAAAAAATATTTACGTGACTTGAGTGTAGAACTTTTTGCCTCTGCACAGGTTCGACCAGCGAGGCGTTAACTCTGTTGGAAACAAAACAAACAAATAAAACAAACAAAAGAACAGCAGAGAAGAGGTTTGTAAACAGGAAAAGACCGGTGCACCGATCTCAGTGGTGGATGCTCTCCTCTCTGGTGGCAGCTCATCCAGCCAGTAAACAGACCGACTGGAAGACAGAAAAGAGGTCCGCTGAGAAGGAGAGGTGGTGTAGGGGACACCGAGGTGGAGACAAGGTGGGCTGATGGCCTACCGATCTGGATATCTAAGTCGGTTGGGTTTGGGGTGGGCGAGCTGCTGCATCCGAGTCGCCATGGAAACAAGCTAGTAAGCAGACACATTGTTAGATTGCAGCTAAAATGATCTGTTATTAGAATAACGCACAAACAAGGGATTCTTCTTTTAGAAGGATTCAGAGACAGTGACAGTTCTTCTTGCTAGTGCTCTGTCTGTGCGTTACATTAGTCACTCTCATCTGTTCCACATCGTGAAATGCATTACACAACTCCAAAAAATAAAATAAAAAAGGTTGTCCGCATTTTGGTTCGAACAGAATAGATAATTATAATACAGCGTATGCATTGACGCCACCGCCCCCCCGCGGCCACGCCCTCCGAGTGGCAAAAGCACAGAATGAAATGTATTCGTAAATACAGCCAGACCAGGAAAAATGTGGATTATCAGATCAAATTAGGGACAATTGGACTCGACAAAGATCCAAAATAACTAGTATGGATTTGGAAAAGTGGACTAACCTCAGTTTCATTTAGTTTAAGTTAGATTTAGGTAATTTCATCATGATAAATGTAGCTTAATAAAAGATGCTAACGCTAAAATCTCCGACTGCTTTTCAAATCAAAAATGTTGGTACAGTCAATCGCATTACAGCTATTGACCTTTTTTTAAAATTAGTTTTACAATTTAGACGGTCCATCAAGGCCTATGATCCACACTAATGCTGCTAACCTCCATGTTCAACTGTCACTTTTTGCCACTCAGTGGCCGTAACCACGGTGACTTCGCTGGCTGTGACGTCACGTGCATACTCTCCGCGTACTCTCTAACTGAAGTTTTATATAAACAGTCAATGGTTTTTACCTGTCCAGCCGTTATAAACTCCCTGTGGTGACACCGACTGTTGCTGGTTGCTATGGTATCAGATGACACCAAAGATCCTCCTCATTCATCCTGTGCAGGGTGAGTTTCACCTGCTGCTGTTCACAAACATTTCTTACTTACCAACAATAGTTAAAGAGATCAAATCTACAGGGAGAGATGACCAACAGCCACAGACACTGAACTAAAAGTCTAATTTCCTGTGTTGGTATTGTAATCCGAGTACAGAGATTTGGGGTCAGAGTGAACTGTCCTTCTCAGTTGAACAATGTTTATTTATATAATGGTAGGAACAGTTGGAGGGCGTTATGTAGAAACAATAAAAGACAGACATGGAGAGATAATAAGAAGGGCCACTGTGGCATGAAATATAGAACAGCTTCAATAAACTTGAAGATATACACTTGCTGCAATTTTATCTCTCCAATTCCACTCAAATTCGAGTTCACTAAAAGAAGGCAGTTAAAAAATATCTCTTATACAATAAGGTGATTCACAACAGACCACATATTTTTGTAGAAGTGGGAGACGTTACTCATTCAATACAAATTTGAGCTGGATGACACCAAAGCATTTAACGTCTCATCAACCGCAAAACACAACAAATATATGTGAAGCCAATTTATTTGCATAATTTAATTTAACTTATCTCGGTTTTGTGGCCTAATATGTGTCATCAATTAAAAGAAATACCATGCACAGATGGTTTGAAAACACAACTTTATTTCCAACAGACATTTACAATCTTATAAAACAGCACAAGTAAATAATCTACCAAAGCTTCTTTAATAATAACCACAAAGCCACAAGCTCTTGGTATAATACTGCAGTTATTATCCTCTAAACTAGTTATTGCAGGAGTCTGTTATTGTGTGAAGCTAACATGTCACGGCTGCGTGGCCTTGCGTTGTTCACACATTAACACGATGAACCGAGACGACTACAGCGTCACATAACATTCACAGGCCTCAGATAGTGTTTGGTTTGAATAGTATCTAAAGAATAACAATAACGGTACTGTTTAATTGCAGCACATGTTCGACTGCACATACACCGTCTACGCTGATTTTAGATCACCCAACCTCCATAGCTTTGTTTGCTCGTTTTGTTTTTTTCGATTAAAAGATTAAAATAAACTGCTGTCTGGACCTAAAACAAATCTACCGGGGCAACAGAAACAAATCCTCATGCAGTTTTATAAAAAATCCTACCATCTCGAGAATTTTTCTTCTCCCCTTTGACCTAAAACTACTCAGCTGCCCATTTCATTGTCAATTATATTTGCTGATTTTCAGGAGTGCGCGGCATTTAAAAATACATGGACTTCAGTGACGATACCATTTCACAGGCGTACGTTCATGAGGCACTGAGCTCTAACTCTTGTTAAGTTGCCAGTGTAGTTACTGGGATTATGGTAAAACAGCAAAGGAAAATATGGCATCAAACAGTCCACTCACTTAGTAGGTAGAATGGCAGTGACAAAACATGGAGGAAAAATGGGTAAATACCGAGTATATATTGTGTTCAGTAGCACCAGTAGAAACACGTATTTTGTCAGTGTCAGAGGGTCTGCACTATGACGGGGTACAGCAGGGACATGTGCTCGGCCCCTCTGATCGGCAGCTTGTGTGTGGTGTAGTAGTGGATGACCTCAGGGATGGTGGAGAAGGGCGGGCTGTTCTCCCCGAGCACGAAGCGGCCGTCTTCAAACTGGGTGAACTTCATGTGCATGAAGCCTTTGCAGCTCCTGACAGAAAGAGAGAGAGAGAAACAGACTGGGTGAGTGGCCTTTGTTGACGTGGGAAAGAATTACAGAACAAAAGAATCTAATAAAAAATTAATAATGAATAAAGACGTATTCATCCTCATCTGAGATGAATATCTTTCTGGAAGCAATCAGAGCCACGTGGTGAATCAGATTTTAATTGTAGAGCATTTTTTGCTGTATACAATAATCCCACCTGTACATGAGAGCATGGATCCATCCTGCCTTGTATCAGCGGTTCAGGCTGGTGGTGGTGGTGTAATGGTGTGGAGGATATTTCCTTGGCACACTTTGGGCCCCTTTGTACAAACTGAGCATGGTTTAAATGCCACAGCCTACGTGAGTGTTGTTGCTGACCATGTCCACCACTTTGTGACCACATTGAACCACGTCACAAACCTCAGAAAGTGTTGAGTTGAGTATATTTTTGATAATATTGTAAATATTGGATAAATGCATCTAATTCTACGCTTCATTTGTTCAGTGAAAGCCTTCAATTAGACCATTGCTAGCTTTGAACTGCATGGCACAGCACACAAGGCACATTCAGACACTCTGGAAAATTATTAAGATCATATCATGATTCAAAATTGAAATCTAACTTATTTAATTTTTTTCCTTTAGACTTCTAAAACTTGTTCCAGACTCAGCTGCCATCGCCAACATATAGGACTTTGAAAGCATGAACTTGGTTTTGATAAAACAAAGCATTATCTGAATGGAGCTGTGCACAATTTATAATACATCTTGTTCACTGCTACAGGTTTCATTTAACAATTAAGCAGGTGTTTGCTCCGAATGAAAAATATATCTTATTTTACAGTAAAACAGCTGAGTGTAATTCTCAGGATCTTACAGGGACTTTATTAACATTGTGCACGGGTGAATGGATGAATGTGTTTCTACGCCGATTACTTAAGATGACTGGCTGGGAGCAATCTCCAGCATGTTGAGGATCTCTTTCAAAACGGCTGCTTTCATCATCTTCAGCACAGAGGCTGGTAACACACTGGCAAAACCAAAGGTGAAGGTGGGGGAAGGAGTCGGCAGCATGTGTCATACCACTGGCTGGCAACAGACAATGGTGACCAATTAAAAGTTGCCTTGAGGTTTCAACGGTTTGCAACCTTAGTCAAATGAAGGAGGAATTGGATTTTTCTTTATCTCGTATAGCTTATTGTGAAAGACAGACAGAGTGGCAGGTTTCAACAAGCACTGACTCAATACAACCGGTATGGAGGTGAAACGGCACAGAGGAAAAGAGCAGGAGCGTCTACCTGAGGGAGAGCGAGTAGTCGTTCCGGCAGGTCTGGCTATTCCTCACCAGATAGGAGCTCTCCTTACAGAGAGTCAGTAGAGCCTCTGCCTCAGAGCGGCTCAGGGCTCCGTGGTACCATCTGCAGGTGGCCGGGGGGAAACACGACGGGGAAAAGAAAGATTTTGTAGTAGCAAACAAAAATGAATGCTAATACTACACAAAATGCCCCATGCGTTTCAATGATGTCTAAAAAATGCCACTTATTACTGCACTGTAAGTCAATCCAACTGGACTGTTGTCGCCTATTTTGGCAACTTGTTGTTTACTTTAGTGATTTTTATATAATTTTTCTTCAACTGATTTCCCAACAATCCCTGCTTCACTGGGATGGGAACCCCCACTTGGAACACTGGCATTATCACTTAACATTGCAGACGTCCACTTACACTTGCTTCTCCAGAGGCAGAGACGGGTCCACTCTTTCTCCCAGGAGAGGAGGAGTGTCACCAACAAGACGTAGCGTAGTTGACTCCGATGTGGTAGACGCTGTGCTGGGCTTGGTGAGCCTGGTCTGTTCTGTCTGAGCTCGTGAGCGTTCCCTTTCAGCTCCTTCAAACTGAACTGCATCCAGAAAAAGAGAAGAGGTCTTTTAAATGTCGAGTTTGAGAAGACAAAATCTGCTACCGAACTGAACCACCAGGAAGTCCTATTTACCCGCCAGAGCTTTGGAGATGTTGTCCTTCTTCCACTCCCACGGCTGGTCGTACTCATCTGCGGGCCTCTCGTCGTCCTGAGGCAGCCGGCTCTCCCTGCTGTCTATCAGGCCGCCCTCGAACTTCTGGGCTGGCTGTTGCGTCGGCGGCGCAGCCCGATGGTGAAGGCGAGACCTCTCCTCGTACGGGTTATCGTACAACTGGCCGCCGTCGCCACTCCCTGATCGGTTAGTCATCATGCTGTGCTGCAGTTCTGCAAAATTAACGCAGAATAAACACGTAAACAAGGTGCTGAGATGAAAGCCACCCCCCCACCACCCCACACACAGTCTGTTCTGCCTCCTGCCCTCTGGGAGAAGGTGTCAGAGCCTCTGTTCCCGCTCCACTAGACTCACAAACAGCTCCATCCACCAAGCCGTGGATGAGCTGAACTCTCTCCCCCTAACACTCTGGACTCCGAACCCTCTGATCTACAGTTGGACTGTATTTTTAACTAAACTTGTGTGGCTATTACTGACCGTCTTTTGCATGTTTTCAAACGCTACCTCATACAGAAAACATGTTTTGCTGCTCTGTCTGCATTAGAAATGGGCATTGATAAGATGTTATTGATGCCGACGCCATTTTATCGAGTCCGCTTATCGATCCAATTCTTTATCAAGGCATTTTTGGTTTCGTGTCACCAACAGCGGTTTCTAAACAAGAGATAAGAGCTTGCGTAAGTAAACAAATAGGAAACTGTCCACTGGATCTTCACCAGCACTGCTCTGCTGAGTCTGAGCGATAACCGCACTCGTTGACCGGAGATTGACGAACACATGGCTCTCTCAATATTTAATGCCGCGTGTCGTCAACAAATGCTTCATCATGTTGGTGGCGTTGGCGCCCTTGCTTGAAATAATGGTGCTGCATAAATTGCACGTACTGTCACAGTCCCTTCTGGTGAAGTGGAGCCACGTGAAGGGTTTGGCTAACAACTTTTAGGTGCATTACCGCCACCGTCTGGACTGGGATGTAAAGACTCGTTATGAAAAAAGGGGGATCGATAAGCGTCAAGGCTAATGATGTCGATGAACTGAACCAGTTGGAAGCCATCCCCAGTCAACATATACCCTGTGAACTCTTTATTTTATTGCTCTTTTAATACTAGTAAATGTCTTCATCTGCTGTGCACTTTAGTTAATTAACGTTTTCTTTTTTTTTTCAGTTCCTTTGTATGTCTGGTACTTGTGAAGAAATTGATAGTAAAGCTGACTGAATGACTATTCAGATCAAACATGTAGCCAGAAAATATAAATCTGAAGCACTATTTGCACTATACAGTATTACAAGCATTTTAATTCCTCGTCTGTTTTGTATTTAACCTATAAAAATAAAATATATGGACACAAACTACATTAGTTTAAACCTTGAACAACGCACTCCCACAGTTCAGTCTGTTTATAAACCTAAACCTTATAAACCTATTTTTAACAATCCACTCTGTCTGTACTACTCTGTTGGAATGAGAATAACTATTATTTTGTTGCCAGAAGAAACAAAAACAAATTCGGGGTTACTTGGCTCCAAGATGAATGGAAAAATACCAGTGCAGTTTTAACACATTGACCTCAAAATCTCATGTAATGACTCACACTGGTCAGCCAAAATGTACTGGTTGGGCAACGCTGACTCATGCTTTCTGTGAAAATGAAAGCCAGCTTCTTACTGAAACAAGGTGGCACATTATGACATAGAGTGGTTGCACATGTCACACTGACCCACCGCAGCCAGTTTTCTGCATCTCATGCTGACACACTGTCCACTGATAGACACACAATTACCCTCTCTATATTTCTGGACATACTTGATTTCAATAGCAAATATAATCATAAACGGGGTCAGTAACTGATGCTGACGGTTTGATCCCCTCTAAACAGCTTTTATTGACAGCCTTGCTGATTTTTCAGAGATAGAGATCTTATAAAAACCTGAAATAATCCTCTGGGCCTCAAATGGCTCCATGTAGCTGCAGCAGTCTGTAGGTGCAGATTTGGGCTCCCAGTTCGGTCTGGCTCTTGGGTCTGGACGTGCATCAAACGGATCAGAGTAGTCCGTGTCGGCGTCTGATGCTGCTGGTGCAGAGGGAACCACCTTGGCAGGAACAAAAGGGATAACGCGTTCAATTTCAACTTCGCCACTCGTATCTAATGATCTTTTTGCCTACATTGTCTGGGCCTTGTAGCCGTTCTTTAAATTGATTGCAATTCTGTCGCTCTGCCTTTCAGAGCGTCTGTCGTGCATCCTTCCTCCTCCTTATTTTTGTCAGCCTATCTGCACCACCGTCACCACGGTCTAGACTCCAGAGCTTCCACATTTGTGTACTCATAAATAATTTAATTTGCTAATTCTTGCTACCATTTACTTACTCGGTTATTTAAGAGCAACAATGACGGTCTCTCTTTACTAATGAACAGACCTCAGTTATCGGTATTTTCTTCCCTTTCAGTTAATTACTTTTTATAGCAGCATGTTTCTTCACACTGAATGCTGACGCACAAGCACCTCTGTTGAGAAGGAGGTAATTACTGTAACTCTTGACGCAAAGAAATGTGGACAAATGCGACCCAGACCACCTCCAAATATGGGCAGAGAACTCAAAAAAGATTAAGCAGTTATTTAACCCTTATGCCCTCCTCAAATTTACTACCCACTGCGCAGCTTTGTGGCAAAAAGTACACCCATAAAGAAACTGCCATAAAATCCTCATACTTCAGTATTTTTTTCAGCTTTTCTTTTTCCATAAATCACTTAAACAACTTCAGACCTGCTCAAAACTTCAATCATTTTCAGTATTTTAACCCTTTGAATTTGTATTTTTATGCAGTGTCAGATACTCCCTCTGGCTATCACACACAGCCTTTGTTTCCAGGTCATAATGTTCTGTTGTGTTCTCTGTTGTTGTTGTTTTCAGTGTTGTTGCAGCTTGCACAATAAATGTTCACAGTGATGAATCGGATGTTGATTTAAAAGTTATTTCACCATAAGAGGTGGTAGAAATAAAATAATTTCATGCAAGACTCATGAAAAACATCCCTCAAAGGAGGATGTTCTTTAGTAAAATGCTACTGCAATCAACTCAATTTTATTGCTAATCTTTGACATATCCAATACTCTAATTACAACCAAAGTCCCATCCATCTACTGTTTATTTTATGGAAAATAATTCAGTTTTTGTCTTTTTTTTTGTAAAAAAAAAAAAGAAAAAAAAAAACAACTTTTAAACCTTGGTATTTTCAGACTGGTCTGAAGTTGTTTAAGTGATTCATGAAAAACAAAAAGTAAAAAAATATTGAAGTATGAGGATTTTACGTCAGTTTCTTTATGCATGTACATTTTTGGCACAAAAGGTGTCCAGAGGGGGCAAAATGCATCACGAGAGCACAAATGACATGTGAGAGTAAAAGACACTGGATTTCAAAAGATTTGGCTACAGAGAAGAGTTCCTGCAGAGATTCAAGCCACAGGCTGCGACACAGCCAAAATGATCACAAAATGAAAAAGTTGAAAAAAAAAAAAAATGCCAGAGGAGGGCATAAGGGTTAAGCTTGTCGCTTGTGATCAGCTTCCCCCGGACGGATGTTAACGCAAGAACTCATGTCGCTTCTCATCAGGACCTAACAAAATATTTACTTGCAATATGGATGGGAAACATCAAAAATAAAGAAGACCACATCACCGATACTTACAGGTTCTTCTTGAACTGTCACCGGACTCAGGGGAACTTTACAGCGACCAAACTCCTGGGAGTCCACTTTAATTAGTCTGTGTTTTGGAGATACGACTTTCACCTGAACACAACACATGCAAACAAAACACCTTCAGTAAACAGTTCAAACATTGCCTCAATGTTTTGATTGAATCTTCCAGCACACGACAGATTCGGCCCTTATCATGAAAGGGCACATTTACGTGGTGACATAAGGTGTTTTGTACGTGACAGACTAAACTGTAAAAACACGCCATACCTCCACACCGTTTGGCAGCACCGAGCCAAAAGCAGGGAAAGAGGGAAGGCTCACTGTTGCGTTGCACGGGCTGAAACCGCCATTCTTGTGCTCCTTGTCCAAGTGTTGGTACGGGTCCTCAAAATCCAGCTCCTTCTGAGCTCTGTAGGCCCTTAAAATCTCACTCTCGCTGTAATCTGGCCTCGGGGGCTGTGGAGGATCACGCCTGCTGCCAAAGTTGAGGTAG